>NW_028263370.1:24130663-24148163 GCF_051168715.1 Poecilia mexicana | reverse complement strand
GAATACCATCTCTTAGCTCCAACACTGCTGAATGTTCCTGTGAACGGCTTCTCTTTGGAAAATTATGGACTGAGTTCATCTGATATATTTTATTCTGTTTTGGTGTTTTCATGTCGAGACGACATAAAAAATGATGAAAACAACCTCATGGAGCCAAAAGCAAAGATGCATTGTTAAACATCTCAGCAGCTTCCAGTAATGTGGTTTCCGCTCTGCTGGCTTCCATAGGAACGGATTGGACTGATTGTTTTAATCATGGTGGTAATGGCCGCTGCGCACGCTATGCAAACAATATCCCAATCAAATAAATTGGATTTTCTTCCACCTGATGTAGCGTTGGCCGCCTGCAGATCAGCACAGAGCCGCATGTGCATGGCTGTGATTTACAAGCAGTCGGCTGTGTGTGTGTGTGTGTGTGCGTGTGTGTGTGTGTGTGTGTGTGTGTGTGTGTGTGCGTGTGTGTGTGTGTGTGTGTGTGTGTGCGTGTGTGGGGGTGTGTGTGTGTGTGTGTATGTGTGTGCGTTTGTTTGTAATACCTTGTGGGGACAATTTTCCTGACATATACTACATTGTGGGGACCAATTGCTCCTCGTGGGGACCGGAGCCTGGTCCCCACCAGGGGAAACCCTGTTTTTGGGTCAGGGGTCAGAGTTAGGGCTAAGGTATGAATTGAGTTTTGGTTGGTTAGGGTTAGGTATGTGATGGTTAGGGTTGGGAAAAGGGTAAAGGTCAGGTTTAGGCTGTAGAAATGGATGGAAGTCAATGGAAAGTCCCCACAAAGATAGCAAACAAACATGTGTGTGTGTGTTGGGGGACTGAGGGCAGGAACATGCATCCTGCTGGGAGACTATTTCTGGTCTCTGGTTCAGGTCCCTCTCCAGCTCTCTGGTTCTCCGGTTCCCCGGCTCTCTGGTTCCCCGGCTCTCTGGTTCCCCGGCTCTCTGGTTCTCTGGTTCTCCGGCTCTCTGGTTCCCCGGCTCTCTGGTTCTCTGGTTCTCCGGCTCTCTGGTTCTCCGGCTCTCTGGTTCCCCGGCTCTCTGGTTCTCTGGTTCTCCGGCTCTCTGGTTCTCCGGCTCTCTGGTTCCCCGGCTCTCTGGTTCTCCGGCTCTCTGGTTCTCCGGCTCTCTGGTTCTCCGGCTCTCTGGTTCCCCGGCTCTCTGGTTCTCTGGTTCTCTGGTTCTCTGGTTCTCTGGCTCCTCCTGTCAGGCTGTTGAGATGCAGCTCGAGTTGCAGCAAACACAAATCCTCAGCTCGTCTCTCACGCAGATATCTGAGCAAACAGGGACGAGTTTAAACTGTTTCTCTCAGAGGCGCTGCGTTTATCTGCTGCTGCTGGCTGCATGTGCTGCTGCACCAGATACCAGGCGGAGGACGGAGCGCCGCTCTGCCTCGTCTAATCCTTTGTCAATATGGCAACACGAGTTTTGTGTCAGGGTGAAATATTTACCTCCAAAATGAAAGATCCACTTTCATCACACATGGCTGCAGCGACCAACACAGTCTTCATACCGAAATGTTTAATGTGGAGAAAGAAACTAATAAAAGAACATTATCTGTAATTATTTATGAACCATAAATGCCTTCATTGATTTTTCCTAAATGCAGTTTCATAACAGGCTGAATATTCGCTTCCCTTCATTTATTTCTCATTTAAAATATTTATTCATTGTCATAAAAGTAATGAAGATTCATTCCAATGTTTGCTTAATTTCTTTAATATCACAGCGACCCCAGCCTCAATAATCAGCTTTTATTAATTTGTTTAAATTGTTTTTAGATCAATTTTACCTTCAGTCTTTAAACATTAATATGAAACTTTTCATTAAATATTTTATCACAGATCTCCTGGTGTTTCCACTTCCTAAGAGTCAAAAAGCATCTCTAATCTTCTTCCATCCGGTGAAAACATTTATTTATAACATCCAAACAGACAGAAAGGCGAAGGGAAACGTCCTCATGTCGTTTTATTTACTGGGGTCAAAGTTCAGTCATACTAAGGCTTTAATTTGGGTGAAAGTTTTCACGAAAAACTGAAGGCAGATATAAAAAACCCTGAAAGTGGGCCAGGAAAATATGTGAGCTGAGTTTCTGCTGCCTACCTGAGGGAGCAGGTGACCCGAAACGCGGCGCTGCGGGGCTGATGGAGGACGGGTCACCGCCGCCCGGCGCCCAGGCCCACCTGGCCCACCTGGCGCCCAGGCCCACCTGGCGCCCAGGCCCACCTGGCCCACCTGGCCC
Organism: Poecilia mexicana; assembly: GCF_051168715.1. NCBI lineage: Eukaryota > Metazoa > Chordata > Actinopteri > Cyprinodontiformes > Poeciliidae > Poecilia > Poecilia mexicana. Next base: position 24,145,925 of record NW_028263370.1, on the reverse strand, counting down.
ACCAGGCCCACCTGGCGCCCAGGCCCACCTGGCCCACCTGGTGCCCAGGCCCCCCTGGCGCCCAGGCCCACCTGGCGCCCAGGCCCACCAGGCCCACCTGGCGCCCAGGCCCACCTGGCGCCCAGGCCCACCTGGCGCCCAGGCCCACCAGGCCCACCTGGCGCCCAGGCCCACCTGGCGCCCAGGCCCACCTGGCCCACCTGGCACCCAGGCCCACCTGGCCCACCAGGCCCACCTGGCCCACCTGGCACCCAGGCCCACCTGGCCCACCAGGCCCACCTGGCCCACTTGGCCCACCTGGCCCACCAGGCCCACCTGGCGCCCAGGCCCACCTGGCCCACCTGGCCCACTTGGCCCACCTGGCCCACCAGGCCCACCTGGCGCCCAGGCCCACCTGGCGCCCAGGCCCACCTGGCCCACCAGGCCCACCTGGCCCACCTGGCCCACCAGGCCCACCTGGCGCCCAGGCCCACCTGGCCCACCAGGCCCACCTGGCCCACTTGGCCCACCTGGCCCACCAGGCCCACCTGGCCCACTTGGCCCACCTGGCCCACTTGGCCCACCTGGCCCACCAGGCCCACCTGGCCCACCTGGCCCACCAGGCCCACCTGGCCCACCTGGCCCACCAGGCCCACCTGGCGCCCAGGCCCACCTGGCCCACCAGGCCCACTTGGCCCACCTGGCCCACTTGGCCCACCTGGCCCACTTGGCCCACCTGGCCCACCAGGCCCACCTGGCCCACCTGGCCCACCAGGCCCACCTGGCGCCCAGGCCCACTTGGCCCACCTGGCCCACTTGGCCCACCTGGCCCACTTGGCCCACCAGGCCCACCTGGCCCACCAGGCCCACCTGGCGCCCAGGCCCACCTGGCCCACCAGGCCCACTTGGCCCACCTGGCCCACTTGGCCCACCTGGCCCACCAGGCCCACCTGGCCCACCTGGCCCACCAGGCCCACCTGGCGCCCAGGCCCACCTGGCGCCCAGGCCCACATGGCCCACCAGGCCCACCTGGCGCCCAGGCCCACCTGGCCCACCAGGCCCACCTGGCCCACCAGGCCCACTTGGCCCACCTGGCCCACTTGGCCCACCTGGCCCACCAGGCCCACCTGGCCCACCTGGCCCACCAGGCCCACCTGGCGCCCAGGCCCACTTGGCCCACCTGGCCCACTTGGCCCACCTGGCCCACTTGGCCCACCAGGCCCACCTGGCCCACCAGGCCCACCTGGCGCCCAGGCCCACCTGGCCCACCAGGCCCACTTGGCCCACCTGGCCCACTTGGCCCACCTGGCCCACCAGGCCCACCTGGCCCACCTGGCCCACCAGGCCCACCTGGCCCACCTGGCGCCCAGGCCCACCTGGCCCACCAGGCCCACCTGGCGCCCAGGCCCACCTGGCGCCCAGGCCCACCTGGCCCACCTGGCCTTCATGTTTCAGGTCAACAGATGGAATCAGACCGAAGCATTCAGAGTAACCTCCAGAATCCCTCTAGAGGTTTTCACCTCAAACTGGATCAGACAAAAACACAACTCCAGTAAAACCAGCAGAGAAGGTTTTAAAAGACAGAGAAGCTTCAGGAGACAGAAAAATGTTTTAAGGCTCTAAAATAGAAAATAAAAAAGAAAGAAGATCAGGACAAAATGAAAATGAATGACAAAGAAGACATTTAATAAAAACTCAAATTGGACCAATGTGTGAAATTCTGAGTAGTTTAGATCTATGAAAATCCTTCACCAATAGAAAAACTTTCCACGGATAATTAAGAGTTACGTTCTCTGTAAACTGTGAAAAGTGAACCCAGAATGGACGGGAGGATTTTCCTGCTTCTGGAACTGACTGGTTCATTCTCCAGATGTTACCTGTCCTAAATGTGAACCTAAAATCCTTCCTGCAACTCGTCATTTGGTTTTCTGGATATATATGAGGATCTTCACAACCTGGTAATACAGAACTGAAAGGTCCAGAAGGTTCTGGAAAGTTACCTGTAAGATCTCAGTTTGAACACTTTTCATTTGAATTTGTGGTAAATCGTCATCAGTTTGTTGTTTTGCTGTGTAATAAATCAGCCGGATTGATAAAAGGACTAGAAATGCTGCACATACTCTTAATAATACGTCACTCTGTTTCACAGGGAAGTAAAAACATAAAAAAATCAGGATATTTGTAACATATTTACATTTATAGATGCAGCTTTTCCATAGTTTGTGTCAGAAGTTAATTTTTTTTCTGATTCCTTGAGTTGACAAAGAGTTAAAATTTTAAAGACTCGCTTATTTGTTGTCAGGTTTTTTAATTAGTTTTCTAATTTAATTTGAATATAAAGCACTTTGTTTTTCATATTTACTTACTAGAAAGTCACTACTGTAACCCCGTAGTGTGTTTACATTTTTAATCTTTTGTTAAATTGTGTTTGCAACCAATAAATTAAATAAATTGCCCAAACCCTGTGAAGAAATGTCACATTTCTGTTTGTTTATTCCAGCTGTGCTGGTAATGCTGACTGTAAATATTTTTCACAATTATCTAAACTGGGTATAATTGTTGCAGTTATTAAGCTTTAAAACAAATCAGCCACCCAGCTTTCTTCACTAATCTGTAATTATTCACCCAAAAAGCAGAAATGTAAATGAGTGTCAGCAGCAAAGCTGCTGTTTATTGGCCTCTTTGAGAAGCGCTGCAGCTGCAGGCCTCCGCCTTCAGGGGGCAGCGACGGCCTCCTGTGGAGCTGGCCTTCATCAGCATGCTGCCCGGCCCTCTCTGCCCACTGGAAGGGGAGCGGGGCCTTACACCGCTGAATTCATTAACCTTTCCACACTCCCACTGGAAGCTCACAGCAGCAATTGGAAATCAGCTCCCAGAAGTTGGAACAGTTTAACCACGCGGGACCTCAGTGTGTCGGGTGGCAGGCGCGGGGAGAGGACCCTATTTGTTCTTATCTAAAAAAACGTCATTTCGCATCAGATGGTTAGTTATTCAGCAGTGCAAGGCGTGCTTATGGGTGTGATGCACAATCACACACCACCCGGAGCTTGACTCGGTACGCCACCAGACAGGCGGCAAATTCTCAGATAGAACTTATAATTGTCTCACTTGAGACTGTCTGATGGGCTTTCTGCACCCGCAGAGGAGTTTTCAGAAGCTGTTTGTGTCAGTGTGACCAGTGTAGCAGATTCAAGAGAGTCAGAGTCATCCACCGCCTCTAATTATTAACCATACTCTGATGAAGCTGTTCCATAATCAGCTCAATATGCAATATTTATCTAGGTCTGGATAAAATGAACATTTTAATTGCACAATGTGATTTAAATCAGCCGAAACCCAAGAAAAGTCCTTAAAACATTAATTTTGCACAGAATCAGCTCTCACCCAAGTTGAGCTTGATTTCTTTCTACTGTGGTTACGTGTAAAATCTGAGACTTCGTTTCATGAAGTCACAACAATGAAATCAGATCAACACTCAAACCTGCTGGTGGACAGAATGAGGGATGCTGTCAAGCTGAAGAAGGAGTCAGGACTTTGTGGCCTGCAGGACCAAGAGCTGATAGCTGCCGATAGCTACTGATAGCTACCAGGAGCTACTGATAGCTACCAGGAGGTACTGATAGCTACCAGGAGCTACTGATAGCTACCAGGAGGTACTGATATCTACCAGGAGGTACTGATAGCTACCAGGAGCTACTGATAGCTACTGATAGCTACCAGGAGCTACTGATAGCTACCAGGAGGTACTGATAGCTACCAGGAGGTACTGATAGCTACCAGGAGCTACTGATAGCTACTGATAGCTACCAGGAGCTACTGATAGCTACCAGGAGCTACTGATAGCTACTGATAGCTACCAGGCTATATCTGCAGTTTACCTGCGTTTTGTAGACTTGACCGTTGAAGGTATTTGACCGGTTCCCTTGGGGAGTCCTGTGGTACTTCAGGAGTGTGGGGTACCGGGCCCAGAGGGAGGTCTGGCCTTCTCCGGTTAATCTGCTGTCCCTGCAACCCAACCCTGGATGGACGGACAAACGGACAATCAAACCAACAACATTTTGGTGCCACTGCGTTGTGTTTGGCTCCAGACTCCCATCATTTAGTGTATCCAAAATATAAATAATAAAAACTGTGACAGAACCAAGTTGTGACTGCGAGAATCTGACCTGCAGGCACAGAAATCTGCCAGAGAATTAGAGGGAGTCGGCTGCGAGATCAAGAAGAATTAAAACTGCTGCAAGTGTCTCCTGTGAGAGGGGAGGGATGCAGCAGACAGGCGGAGAGGGAGATTAAAGAAAGAGAAGAAGAAAGGAAGGGATGAGGAGGAGAGAGACAGGAGAACTTTTGACTTTTTGAGTTAAGAAAGTTCCAGAGGCCAGTTGAGAGCTAATGGGGAGGAACCGATGTGAGAGGGAAGGATTTAATGAGTGGAGGGAGAAAAGGTGAAGCTGAGGGCAGAAAGGGCAAACAGTCAGTGACTAAGGATGGATGTTTTTCTTTTAAAGTCCAGAAAATAGCAGGATAGATCACCTCTGACTGAACCCAGAGCCTATTGAACGGCTGCCCGAGGAATTAATCCAGGTTAAGATCCAATTTATGCTGATGCACTGATTCTCAGCGCCTGCCGTCCAGAAACAGGCAGCATTTTCTAAAAACTGTGGCGTCACGTCCAGTTCTTCAGGATGTTCTCTAAAAGGCTCCGATTTATTGGACAGGATTAACTTTTTAAGTGTTTAATAAAAACCAAATAAACCAAACGGCCAGATTTAAATTTGTGTCTCTATTGTTCTAGTCCAAGCACTAAAACCATAAGCTCGGGTTTGGAAAACGTTTCAAAAGCCTCTCCACGGGCCCGTTACCTAGCAACCCAAGGGGAGCTCCGCCCACTTCAGCTTTTAAAGACAAACGTTTGGTTTTACCGCTCTATGCTCTGTATTCACGGTCAGAGATGTGCTTCTGTTGGCAGATATTTAAGCTGCATAAACCGAGTTTGAACATTGAGTTTGGGGGCGTGGCCAACAGCAGCTTATTTGCATAAAAGTGACAGAGACCCTGACACAGCTCATACGGAAAGGAGCTTCAGGTGGGCCAGGGTCCAGTTGGGTCTGGGTCCAGTTGGGTCTGAGTCCAGGTGGGTCCAGTTGGGCCAGGGTCCAGTTGGGTCTGGGTCCAGTTGGGTCTGAGTCCAGGTGGGTCCAGTTGGGCCTGGGTCCAGTTGGGTCTGAGTCCAGGTGGGTCTGGGTCCAGTTGGGTCTGAGTCCAGGTGGGTCTGAGTCCAGGTGGGTCTGGGTCCAGGTGGGTCTGGGTCCAGTTGGGTCTGAGTCCAGGTGGGTCTGAGTCCAGGTGGGTCTGGGTCCAGTTGGGTCTGAGTCCAGGTGGGTCTGAGTCCAGGTGGGTCCAGTTGGGTCTGGGTCCAGTTGGGTCTGAGTCCAGGTGGGTCTGGGTCCAGTTGGGTCCAGGTGGGCCTGGTTCCAGGTGGGCCTGGTTCCAGGTGGGCCAGGGTCCAGTTGGGTCTGGGTCCAGTTGGGTCTGAGTCCAGTTGGGTCTGAGTCCAGGTGGGCCTGGGTCCAGTTGGGTCTGGGTCCAGTTGGGTCTGAGTCCAGGTGGGCCTGGGTCCAGTTGGGTCCAGTTGGGCCTGGTTCCAGGTGGGCCAGGGTCCAGTTGGGTCTGGGTCCAGTTGGGCCTGGTTCCAGTTGGGCCTGGGTCCAGTTGGGCCTGGGTCCAGTTGGGCCTGGGTCCAGTTGGGTCCAGTTGGGCCTGGGTCCAGTTGGGTCCAGTTGGGCCTGGGTCCAGTTGTGTTAAAAACAAAGAGTCTGGCTCCGGTCTGTGCTACATTCAGGACAAACATGTTTATAGTTTCTGCTGCTGCTTGGCTAAGAGTAGCATTGCAGAAACCTGGTGAGTCAGTGTGAGCCTGTCTGCTCCCTCCAGGCCCGTTCACTTTCTGGTTCTGTTTCTAGAATCTTCTTGAGTGACGGCTCGGCCACACCCTTAATTGGCTGAGAACTCCCTGAGGTCCAATTTGAGCCGATTGGGCTCTTTGTACTGTCCAGCATCAGAGGGAGTCCTGTCAGGAAGACACTGATCCCTCTTCAGAGCTCGGACCCCGTCACACACACACACACACACACACACACACACACACACACACACACACACACACACACACACACACACACACACACACACACACACAGTAGCAAAGAGAACAGCCCACAGAGCTTTTGTTGTTATTCAGTTGAACCAAAATGATGCTCAGCAGCAGCTTCACCCGATGCTTTGACTACACCGTCGGGGAAGTTACACAGTCAAATATTAACATCAATAATTTAGGTTGTAAGAGAAAAAAAATGTGTTTTTATATTTTCACCATGTCATTCTTTCATTCATAAATGTCACAATTTCAAACTAAATGTTTACTTCGAAGATAATAGATAAATATTTCATTTGGGGCTAAATGTATAAATTGCAAACAAAATATTTTGTCTCAAACTAAATTTAGCCTGTTAACTAAATATTTAATTTGCCAAATATTTAGTTTGTAAGCTGAATATCTATTTACCAAGCAGACATGTTGCTGAGCTGAACTCTGCAGTCAGACAGACTGTACTGCAGTTGTGTACATGCGGGCCGCTCTAACGAGATAACAGCTAGTAATGAGTTTTAATAAAGCTGCGCCTGAGGAGCGGCACTGCGGCCTTGAGCTCAACGCAGCCACTAATCAGCCGCAGAGCCGCAGCAGGCCTTCACGCTGCGATGTTCCAGGCAACAAGTAGACATCCCGTATTAATGGCGTTCCCGGGAAGATGTGTTAGCTAAGCTGCAGGCTGAAACACTTAAAGCAGAATTAATGTGATCCGAAGCAGCAGGTTCTGCCCCGCTTTCCGCTTCTCTCAATCAGCCGGGCGACACTTTCTCTGTCCCGAGTCCACTAATCCAATCAGGAAGGTGATTGCACTCCCCTCTTTTCCCTCCATCCAGTGATATTTAAAAAAAACAGCCTGAGCTAACACTGAGTCCTGAAGTCCAACTTTTGTCCTGATATGACGGCATTACATTCATCCATGTGTAACATGGAAGATGGTGGAGAGTCTTAAAACCCCCAAATCCACTTATTTTTAACGCCTCATCAGGCACAGCTCCTCTGTGAACTCATAATCTGTTGAACGGGAGAGAAATATTATTTGGCATAAAAAAATATGAAAGCCTGCTGCATTTCAGGGACAATTAGCTCCGCAGCAAACTGGACTTTCTGTAGCGTCTCTGAGTCAAAGAGTCACAGCAACCATGTTTGTTCCTAACAAATGAGATCCTCCTGCAGCTGCACATCTGTGAAATTAATACTAAAAATCCTGCTAAGAAAGTCCATTAAAGTGTCCACAATGATACTTCACAGAGTGAGAGCAGAGCTTCACAGGTGGTTGGTCTCTGGACGAACCTGCTGTCAGCAACCCAACGCACAGAAACTCCAACAGGCAATAAATCAACCTTCTGCACCAATTCTGTTCAGACTCTGGTTTTTGCAGCATAAATACTGATTATCGCTGTGTTCATTTACCCACAGACCAGACCGGACCCTCCCTGCACGAGTACAGATCAGGAGTTTAGAGCATTGTGGAAAAAGTTCAATATGTTTTAATACGTTTGTCACTCACAGAGTGACATATTTAAGCCTTAACTTCATGTTTCTTCGCTGATTCTTATAGAGCAGGGGTCCCCAAACTTTTTCCTGCGAGGGCCACATAACTGTTCCCTTTTCTGGTCGGGGGCCGGTCTTAGTTTTTCGAGAAAGAAACCTTAGAAAACTTTTGTTGAGGGGGGGGGAGTGAAACTGTGGACGGGGGGGCTGGATTACTGCCGACGACATATTCGCGTTTGTAGATAGATTTTTACCCAGAATGCAAATGGAAAAAAACCGTGAGCGAAACAGTGACTGGTACTGACTAGTATATATTCCATTGAGGGAAACTAAGTTTCATATCTGCTCAAGAGCCCCCCCTGGTGGTTGAAGAAAAATCCACATATATATGAAAAAGAAACACTGAATGCTCTCTGGTATTGTTCAGGGGGCCGGACCAAATGAGGAGGCGGGCCAGATGCGGGCCGTAGCTTGGGGACCCCTGTTATAGAGGATATTAAAATATGACATTAGATCAATAAACATTATATTTTATATTTCTGTAAAGTGTTTATTTCTATTCACTAAATCTTTGGTTGGGGCTCCTTTTGCATGAAGTTACTACAACTCCTCTGCAGACCCCACACATGCTGGACACAAACTGTTCAGACTTTTACCAGCAGGTCGGCGCTGCAGAGCGCTGTTTGCTAAATGTTTAGATGAAGTGGAGCTTCTCCAGAAAACAGCAGAGTCTGTCCACCATTCACACAATGAAAATAAAACGGCTTCACACTTTAAATCCAGAGATTTTACTTTTTTATTTTTTTTACATGCGGCTTCCCTTGACTTATGTAAATAGTGGGAGAACTTCAGTAATGGCTGACTGCTCCATGCACACACAAAGAACCGTGAAGGACATTTGCATTCAGTCTATGATAAGCCCTGAAAATTCAGACCAACGCTGCGTTTTGGCTGAATATCAATATCTTGGAATACATGCAAGAAAAATGAAGCTTCTCTGTTTTTAAAGACAGAAAAAATACAACTTTACATTTGCAGTTTCAGCCCGATTTAATGTTCCGGATGTTACCAGATTTATTTCCATATCATTATAAGTGAAATCCCAGGAGAGTTTGGGCCTCAAAGCCGACCGGCCCGTCGTCTGTTTGGAAACTGATTTCCTCTCATGGAGGGTTTACCAGAACTTCAGGTTCAAACTTCCTGTCTGAACCCGAAGCCCTGGTCCGGTCCGGACCCCAGGGGCCCGACGGAGGAGCAGAACCTGAAGCCCCGGTCCGGTCCGGACCCCAGGGGCCCCACGGAGGACCAGAACCGAAACCCTGGTCCAGTCCGGACCCCAGGGGCCCGACGGAGGAGCAGAACCCGAAGCCCTGGTCCGGTCCGGACCCCAGGGGCCCGACGGAGGAGCAGAACCCGAAGCCCCGGTCTGGTCCCCAGGGGCCCCACGAAGGACCAGAACCGAAGCCCTGGCCTGGTCCAGACCCCAGGGGCCCGACAGAGGAGCAGAACCGAAGCCCTGGTCCGGTCCGGACCCCAGGGGCCCGACAGAGGAGCAGAACCTGAAGCCCCGGTCCGGTCCGGACCCCAGGGGCCCCACGGAGGACCAGAACCGAAACCCTGGTCCAGTCCGGACCCCAGGGGCCCGACGGAGGAGCAGAACCCGAAGCCCTGGTCCGGTCCGGACCCCAGGGGCCCGACGGAGGAGCAGAACCCGAAGCCCTGGTCCGGTCCGGACCCCAGGGGCCCGACGGAGGAGCAGAACCCGAAGCCCCGGTCCGGTCCCCAGGGGCCCCACGGAGGACCAGAACCGAAGCCCTGGTCCGGTCCGGACCCCAGGGGCCCGACGGAGGAGCAGAACCCGAAGCCCCGGTCCGGTCCCCAGGGGCCCCACGGAGGACCAGAACCGAAGCCCTGGTCCGGTCCGGACCCCAGGGGCCCGACGGAGGAGCAGAACCCGAAGCCCCGGTCCGGTCCCCAGGGGCCCCACGGAGGACCAGAACCGAAGCCCTGGTCCGGTCCGGACCCCAGGGGCCCGACAGAGGAGCATAGAAGAGAACAGAAATAACTTTATTGTTCCTGCACATGGAACAATAAAGTTACTTTCTTCTTCTACTACTCTCCAATTTTGCATTATTTGCTGTTATTTCTAAAACTGTTCATTTATGTTTTTTTTCTCATTATTTTTCATCTACATCTGGTCGGGCGTTCTGATTGGCTGAGGTTCCTTCAGCTGAGATAATTCATCAGCTAATCGTTTTCCGTCCCGATGTTAACTTTTTATTTTTTATTACCGCTGGACCAGTTATTCTGTTTCTTCTGTGCCTCTGCTCTGTTTTCTCAAATCTCCAGTCTGCTGTGGCTGCTGGTACTGAACCAGGTCTTGGTCCAGGTCCTGGTCCTGGTCCTGGTTCTGGTTCTGGTCCTGGTCCAGGTCCTGGTTCTGGTCCTGGTCCTGGTCCTGGTTCTGGTCCAAGTCCTGGTTCTGGTTCTGGTTCTGGTCCTGGTTCTGGTCCAGGTCCTGGTTCTGGTTCTGGTTCTGGTTCTGGTGCTGGTCCTGGTTCTGGTTCTGGTCCTGGTCCTGGTTCTGGTCCTGGTTCTGGTCCAGGTCCTGGTTCTGGTTCTGGTCCTGGTTCTGGTCCATTCTGGTCCTGGTTCTGGTCCAGGTCCTGGTTCTGGTTCTGGTCCTGGTTCTGGTCCATTCTGGTCCTGGTTCTGGTCCAGGTCCTGGTTCTGGTTCTGGTGCTGGTCCAGGTCCTGGTCCTGGTTCTGGTCCTGGTTCTGGTCCTGGTTCTGGTTCTGGTCCTGGTTCTGGTTCTGGTCCAGGTCCTGGTCCTGGTTCCGGTCCTGGTTCTGGTCCTGGTTCTGGTTCTGGTCCTGGTTCTGGTTCTGGTCCAGGTCCTGGTCTTGCTGGAGGTTTCTTTCTGTTAAAGGAGGATTTTTCCTCTCCACTGTCGCTGCATGCATGCTCAGTGAGAGATTGCTTTTTCATGAGTAAAGTCAACGACACGGTGGAACTGATTGTCGCCCCCTGCTGGTCAGGAGGAGAGAACGCTGCAAGTCAAAGATGTTCTGCTGTTTCCTTAGACAGAAACTTTTTAATCTAATTTGAATAATGAACTGAAGTTTTTGCCCTGACTGATAACTAGAATAAACTGGAATGTATGTGTGACTGAACTGACATTATTCTTTTTGTAAAGTGACTTGATGATCTTTGTTGTGAAATGGTGAAATATAAATAAACTGAATTTAATTGAATTATAGCAAAGTTACAGTACATGGCAAATTCACATTCAAAGAATTGTGTAATTTAGTTTGATGATTAAAAAAATATCTCCTAAATATGCATGAACTAAAGAATGAGGGAAACTCCGGGGTGAGTCAGTTTGCTCTGAGCGGTATCTGCCCAGTTATTCGTTTTCCTGAAGGAGGGAGGCAGAGTGAGGCTGAAACTGTTTTTATTGTTTTGCATTCATAAACAGTCAGTCAGGTGGATGAATGGGAGATAAGTTTGGCTCTTCCCATTTCTGCGGTTAAATGCAGAGGGAAGACTCCGGCGTCGAAGGCGGAATGAGAAACGGGACAACAATAGTTCTGCACAACAATCGTCCGCCTGCCTGATGGACCCGTTTAGCCACAGGCCGACACATTCTGCAGACAATTACCTGCGCCGCCTTTAACCATCTTCCTCACACTCAGCGCTGCACAATGCTACAGACGTTTCCCTCCCCAGGCTTTGCTGCCTTTGTTAGTTGGGCAAAAGAAGATTGAATCAGTCAAGATATCAAGTGGAAGCGCTGCCAAAGGAATCGTTTCCCAATTTGCCTGAACAGATGATGTGTGACTCCTGCCAGAGGATTTCATTACTAATCTGATTTCACCCCTCTGGGGATTCGGCGTCCTGCCAATTAAACAAGCACACTCCAGAAAGTAAGTGCACCCTCAGTGGAAGCCTTCAGGACATAATAATCTGACTCTGGCTGTGTCTTAAGGTGAGTGAATGAAGCATCATTCAGCAGCCTTTAAAACTCACAATCATCATCAACATAGATAGTAGGTTAGCATCCAAGGTTAGCTTCAGGTTAGCAGCACTAAAGTTTAGTTTTAACACAATTTTCTTTCCTTCGTTGCTTCAGTTCATCAAAGTTTGCAGATAATAAAGAACAGTTGGACAGATAGATCCAAAATATTGATAATATTGAAACCAGATTTGTGTCGGTATCGTCTGCGGTAATATTGATACTTTAGTTTCGGTTTGTCTTTTCAGATTTGATCTTTGTATTGTGTTGTAGTCTCTGGTTTTCCTCTCAAATTATAATTTTTTGCTCTTTGTTTTCTCAGTAAAAAGTAAAAAGTTCACAAACCTGGTTTTGTTTTTCTATCATTTCTGTTCATTATGTTATTTTGGTCAGAGGTCTGATATATAAAACGTAACTTAATAATGTATAGTTTATCATTGCATCATTAGTATTTAATGATAATGGCTCAATACCTGAATATGCAGCATTGCAGACGTCTATAATGAAGTTCTGGATGTTGGTTCTGATTCTTGTCCTTTTCGTCCGGTTCTGCTGGTTCTGGTTCTGGTTTGGGGCCACACTCTGCTCCAACAGAGTCTCGACTGACTCTCGGCTCATTTAGGAGACCCTCACCTAACATGTTCTTCCTCAGAGTTTCAGGCATGGGAACAAGTGGAAATCGGTTTTTAAACATGTGCAACAAGAGTTTTCACATTTCCACATTAATGCGGACGATGAATAAAAACTATAAAATAAAATCCAAAATAAAAAATGATTTCTTTCTGCACGTTCCCCCATTTAGCGGCACACTTTAAAGGGATTTTTACACAAAAGCAACATTTTGTTTACGGCACAAATAAACCTGTTGGTGCAGTGAGGAACGTTTCAGTAAAACTCCTTCATTTATGAAGATGTCTGAGATCCAACTGCTCTTTGTGCTTCGGCTCTTTGAGGCAGGAAATCCTCAACGTCTTCATCATCTTCACCTCCAACATCACTTCATCTATCAAACTCCCATCAGTCATCTCAGGAGAAATTCATCGGCCCTGACACTATCTACCCTCATTTGGCTTGGATTTTCCTGCCGCTAACTTAGCTGCAGGTCTTCCTGTCATGCATTCAGCCTCATAAAACTGACAATAACTCAGCTGAGCAGATCTGCAAAAAAGAAAATCCCTCTAAGTCGCAGTTTAATAAAATTATTTGTTTATTTGATCTGGGTAAATGTTTGGAATGTAAAGTAAAATGTGGTGGTGATGCATCATCTCATCGATGGAAAGATGGTTAACTCTCATTTCTCATTTTCTCCTTTAATAAAATTAATACCAACATTAATCTACCAGCGGTCTGTCCTCACCAGGCCTCCCAGAGAGACTGAAGGTTGGAACCGGTCTCTGGTCCAGTGGCCATTATGTCCGGTCTCCAGTCCAGGTGTTTTCCATCATGTCAGCCGTCATCCAGCCTTCTGCAGTTTCATCTCCTCCTGCCGTTCTGCTGCCAACTACAATCAATCTGAGAATTTTCCTCAACTGTTTTCTATGAACAAAACCAACCAGTTAGTTTTTGGTTGGTTGGTGGTTTGTTGTTTAAAAGAAGACATGAAAACATTGCATGTTTTTATGATCACCAGGAGGCATTGTGCTCTGTTTACACAGAGATGGAAAACCGTTGGCCTCTGGTGGAAATCTTCTCCCCGTTATGAACAGCTGATGTTTTGTCCTCCTGTGTTGGCAGATGAGCGAGGAGGCAGGTGCGTGGCGCTCCCTAATAAAAGGGAGCTTGAGGCAATCAGCATCTGATGCTTTTTCTTGTGGTGTTTTAGCCACAGAGCGGAGCTGAACCGCAGCATTGTTCCGAGTCCGGCTCCGGCTCTGCGTTGGGACGGCTGCCTACGATCAGCTCCACGGCGCCTGAGCAGGAAGTGACTGCGGCTCCGTCTCAGTGTTTGTGTGGGAACAGGCATGGCTGTGAGGATGCTGGTGTATACGAGGTTTTATGAAGGCGCCAAGGGACCTAAATATCTGTCTGCACCGCTACGCTTTCCTTCTTTCCTCACAAAGACGAGAATTCACTGCTGCATCTCAAAACCAACAGAGAGCAAACCTGGGCCACCGCTTCTTTGTTTCCTGCAGAAAAACAACTCCAATGAAATATGACAGCCTTGGATAAAATTGTCATGTACATCCGAGGGAGCGGTGCTGCTCCGTCGGATCCGGGAGACGTGGGAGGGGAGGTGCAGGAGAGGGTTGGTTTCTTTGCTCAATAACAAATCAATTCTCAATTCTCTGCCTCATTTGAAGCTGCTGGCAAACTCCTGCAAAGCTTTGAAATCCTATTTAGTAATCAAGCATGAAAAGCTGTGGATAATAGGCCATTATGAGATACAGTTGAAGAAAGGAAAGATAAGCTTATTGTGTAATTGAAATATCATTTCCATCACACGCATTCAGACGCCCGGTGTTGGATCGGCTCCTTACACTGATCTTATCTGCTTGTTTTCGCGGGCAGACAGGTGTGAAATGATCCCACTTCTACTAATGCTGGACTGAGGTGATAATTACTTCACAAACTTACTCAGCCCAACTTTAAAGACGTCCAAGATGTCTGCTATGTTCCCCTGTCTGACTTCTTCATGTCAGGTCAGTCAGGCAGTTTTAATCAATAGGCTGCGGTCTAGTTAAATCATTACATTCTGTGCTCTTAAGGAAAAAACTTCTCTTAGTTTAGCGGATTGATGCGTTCAGTTGAAACCATCTTCTCCTGCAGAAGCTAACATCTACAGCCTTCCTTATTTAAACTCTTTGGGCTTCAGCCAATCAGCACCAAGGTCTTCGTCAAAAAGTATTTAGCCTCCATATGCCAACCTTTCTGAATATTTCAGACCTGCTCTATGGAAAAACCCACTAATAGGAGAAAACTCCATAAATAATTTGGAGCTATGCTTCACAGAGAAACTAAAGCTAGGCGGTGGTCTGCTGTTTCTAGTGAAACCAAACCCTTTTTTCTCAACCTCAGACATTAAATCAGACTAAATGTTTTCTGTTTTAGGTCAGTTAAATCACCAGACAATAATTTATAATATGGAAAATGTCCAGCTTTAGATTTAATATCTTTTAAAAGCACATTTTCCTTGTAATTTTCTCACACGCTGTGATCTGTATGGTGGTTGATGAGCTGCTGCTGTTTGCCAGAGAAAACATGTATCTTGTGTCCCTCTGATTTCTGGGAATATTCATTCTTTCCATCCAAGAACAGCAGCGAATCGTCGTGATATAAATCTGATCCCAATTACAAGCGGACTCGGCAAACAAACCCTCAGTGTTGTTTGTCTTGTTGGAAGTTCAGTTGACTTTTAAATCTGATTAACAGGAATTTAAATTTGTTTCTTCAGCTGCTCCTTTTGGGTGAGTGAGAGCGCTGCTTTCTGTTTGAAGCCGCTCAGCATGGGCAGCCTGAGAGAGAGAGGCGGCTTCATTTAGTCAACACACTTCACTCACAAACACTCAGGCACAAAACAAAGAGAGTAAGTTGCAGATGTGACTCAGTGGGAAACTTTGATTGGGTGTAAATGTGGGAGGTTGAAGCTGCTCTAAGATCTCCTGGAAGTTTGTTCAAGGTATTTTCATCC
>NW_028263370.1:23443163-23540663 GCF_051168715.1 Poecilia mexicana | reverse complement strand
TAAATTAACAAATAACTAAAACATAAGAACGAAAGAGCACACAGAGCATGCACTCTTTGATTGTTTTTGTACAAAGTGGCAGCTGTAATGTCTGCCATGGTGTCAGACTACCTGGCTTCATGTACTGGGATAGAGAGTGAAAACAGTCACAATGAGCGCCTTCTGTTTGGTTACTTCTTGCTTGTTGCTCCTTGGTCAGTGTTCATAGTTGAGCGTTATTTACCGTCAGGGCATTGCCTCAATTGCTATGTTTAATGGTGCAGACAGTGGTGGTTTCTTACATGAGCAATATGGGCAAATGCCCAGGGCGTTATGTTTTTAGGGATGGCACGAGACCATCACACTTTTTAGCACATAAATGGAATATTTAATATTGGTAAAATGTATTAAGTATTTAATATCTAGGTGTTTTATGGTAATATGGATCTTTCAGATTATTTTGAGAAGCAATTTCGATCATATTTTACATTTTATTGTGTCATGTAGCGCGGGCCGCTGGTCTTGGTTTTGACTCGGTCTCGACTTCCCTCGGTCTTGGTCTTGACTTGGTCTCGGATCCTAAAAGTCTTGGTCTTGTCTCGGTCTCGATACACTCTGGTCTTGGTCTTGTCTTGGTCTCGGGTTAGGTGGTCTTGAACACAACACTGGATAGCTCCCATGGACTTTTGGGAATGTGGACAGGCAGCAGGACAATTAGAAGAACCTGTAGCCAAACTAACAGAAGTGGCTCAGCAGACACCAGCTCTATCTTATATGATCTCAATTTTAACTCCAGCAGAACCAGAACCTGGCTTAGTGTGAGCGGCCATCGGCCACGACTGACTGGGGCTCTGAGAGAACCCGGGTCGGCCAACAGCTCCCTGCGACGCTGCAGGGTGACAGCTGAACAGAACGCCAGGACAAAAAGAGGAAAAGCATTGGGAGCAGAACTTAATCAGAGCTGGAATAAAGTCTTTCATAAATTGCAGCTGCTCTTTTTGTCATTAGAAACTATATCTCAGTCTCTTCCAGCACATTTAATGTTTAATTGAAACAGATTCAGGACAAAGAGAGAATAACCCCAGAAGAGGAATAATAATTTATTTATTTTATTTTATTTTTTTTGCATGAAGCAAATCTTACGGATCCAAGGAAAAGGTCACAATGTCCTTCTTTCAAAACTTCTGACTGCCAACTGTTTTTTAAGAAATAAAAGTGCCAAATGTGTGCTGAACATTTGTAATACTTTGTATACCCACTGCTACAACTCAGTGCAACTACAGCTGGAGGTATTTTACAGTGTGTGTCGCCCAGTAACCCTTCAAACTCAGTCCTGGTGAATGTAGACATCCATTTTAAATTCTTGCCTCAGATTCTCAACTGGAGTTTGGTCAGGACTTTGACTGGGCCATTTCAGCTTGACTATTTAGTGTTGTTGAAGGGGAACCTCTGACCCCTTTTAAAACTTCTTGTTGTCCCCAACAGGTTTCCTTCTAGAGGATCTAAGAGTTAGCATACAGCGCTAACCTACACTGAATGCACAATGCTACTGCTAGCAAGTCAACGACCAGCATATTGTGGCAGCACACAATAAATTCATATCTAAAGTAAAGTTTATTGTCAATAATGCAATAATGTCAACTAACATTATTGCAGCTTAGCGTTCTGCTGTGCTCATCGTTTCCAGAGACAGAAAGAACTGACCTCTCAGAGCCTCTTCTGGTTACATGTTGTTTTTCTTGGAAATGTCCTCTTTGTGTGTGTGAAGCACCTCAGGGATCCGTTGCTTCAGCAACATGTTGCTAGGTGACAAGGTTATGAATTGTGTTGGTTAATACATCCAATAACTGAATATTTTAACTTATCCACAACCTGTAGCTGCAGCATCCTTGAACTTGGACTAAACTGATGTAAGATATAAAAATGGTAGATTAGTGAAACTGATTAGCTTTATTTAGCAGTTCTTAATGAATATTGTGATGCAATAGTAATGGGGACTAGAGAAAACTAAACCCAAAGAGAGAGAGGGTTAAGAATGTTCTGGGTTAACATTTTTAACCCAGAATGTTAAGAGAAACACACAACAGAATGTACTTCAGGATTTTGCTCAGTATCTCCCCTTTAACACGTCACTGTGCTTATTAAACTCACCTGTGTTTCTCCCCATAATGGTTCTTTAATGTGTTGGATAACTGACTTCCTTATGCTTCACCGTCACCATCCCCATCATATGCTGTCGCACTGATTTTACAGCATTTAGTCCAAGCTTAATCATTCCACAGTAAAAAACTATACTTGAGCAAAGCGAGAGCCCACTTAGCTCGAGAGCATTACGCTGATGGACGGCTGCACGCTTCGCTGGACCTGCTTTTGAATTAATAAGCCCCATAGAAGTATTTTTAATGCTTTGTGACATTAAATGTGGGGACGTAGAGACAGGTACTTTGGCAAGGCCATGCTAATGATGTCAGTATGATGATTTACTCACATCTAAGTCTTTATGAAGGTTTTTAATGGGAAAAAAGCTAACTGAAGAAGCAGTATGTGGGTCAAATAAGGTCAGACATTTTCCTCTAAAGTGTTTCACTTCAGTCACAGTGTCATGAAATGTGACGTTTCTTTGGCGTGAGTGATGGATGAGCTTCCTGAGGAAGTGAGAGCTTTCCTAACAGTTGGAACCATGAGGTGTGGAGCAGCAGCGAACGCCGTCAAACCTCTCAGCATTTCAACCGGCTGTTGAACCCAAAGCACCTGGAGAAGCTGCCACACACCTGGAGGAACCGGCTCGATTAGCAGCATTTGCTTCACACTCTTACGGCTCTATGCACCTTTAATCACCAGCCAGAAAATCTTTGAGGGCTTAAAGCCACCATTACAGTAAAGTCAGTCGATAATGACAGGTTTTAGAGGAGACCTAATGACTTTTAATGGGTTTTAAAAGGAGGTATAAATAATGCACAGACTTTGGTAGATAATTACAGCTGACTGCCAGCTGCTGTTTAACCAAATATATGTAAAAAGGCAGACACGGTTCCTCCTCCTCCTTTCCTTCCTGGGCACGTAACAACAGAAGAGGAGAAACACCGTATTAAGGTCGACCTCTCTTATGCAGCTCAGTGGTCAATGAAAGCCAAGCTGTCACTGTGAATTATTGGCATCTGAGAGTCCGTGTTCCCGTTTCAGATTCCTTCTTCCACGGATGTCGCATGAAGATCAGATCGCTGTCTGCGATATCGTGCAAAAAGGCTCGACGCTGTGGATCCAACAGGGTTTTTCACCTGGACTGGTCACAGTGGAGCACCGTCCTCTGGACATGCACACAATGATCTGAATGCTTTGAGAGGTGGAGAGCAGAATGACTGGAAATGCAGAATATCACAACCATTAATTATCTTAAGTTAAAGAGGGGAAACGAATTGTTACCGGCTGCAAATAGCGACTCGTTGTTTTTCCCAACTTCGTTCTCTCAGCTGGCTGTGTGCACAAAGCGTATCGGCTGCTTCATCAGTGGAAGAAAAGCATTTTCCCTCGTTCTTGCTCTTGTTTGTCTCCACTGAAGCTGAGGGAGCTGTGAAGCATGGGATTGGGCCAGCAGTAAACATAGCATCACTTCAGACTGTGATCCTAAACGTGTCTCTGAGAAGAACTTCCTCTGAAAGGAAGAACGATGGAGTAAAAAACCGCCAAGCCTCTTTGTCCAGCTGGCGTCCGAAGTCAGACCTGCTCAGTTTGACTGGACGTCTGTTCAGCTGGGTAAATGTTTATGTCATCTGTTGTTTTATGTACAGAAGTTTAAGTGTTATTTTGTAGAAACCAGTTTTCACTTTGACGTTAAAGTTTTTTTTATTATTATTCTTTTGTCCAAAGTGCAAAATTACATTAATTATTGATTTGTAAAAATAAAATATGGTAAAACTTCCAGATAGATAGATAGATAGATAGATAGATAGATAGATAGATAGATAGATAGATAGATAGATAGATAGATAGATAGATAGATAGATAGATAGATAGATAGATAGATAGATGTAGAAGCCATGAGCCTGTAGAACTTTTTCTAGGATCAATCTGAAGCTTGTTCCATAATTTAACCCACATAAAAAATTCATCAAACCTCAATGCTTTATGGGCAGTTTTCCCTTCACCTGAAAGCAAAACAGGAGATAAAAATGTAAATCCCACTAACTACTTTCCTCCCCAGTGGTGACTGAAACACCACTCAGCTCTGAGAAGCTGCAGCTTGATGTTGTTGCTTCTCTTTTTTGGAGTCACTTTCTCACTTTTGGAAAAAAGCCAGAGGAGTTTCCCCACGATCCACGGAAAATTCACAGTTGGCACTGCATTCAAAGTTTTCCTTTAATATCCACACGTCTCTGCAAAAATCCCCGTCATCTCATTAAAGTTTCAGCCTCAGGAAAAGGAGATGAGTCTGGAAAGGTAACAGAAAGACTGTTGAGGAGGGAGAACAGAAAGCAGCAAACAGATGGAAAGTTGTGGGCGCCGTCAGTCACGAAAGGTGAGCGGCAGGAACAAAGAGAAACGAAGAAAGAAATTCTCAGCTTCTTCTCTTTCTTATGTAAGGATATGTGCTGCAAGCAAATAATTTCAAACGCATCAAAACTCATGATGTAATATTAGCTACAGTTTTATCCACACAGCAGGCAGGGGGGTTTGTGTGAGTTTATTTACAAATCATGCCAGAAGACAGTGCAGTACAAACCGACTTTCACTGACAACCTGATCAAAGTGTAGAGAATTTGGATTGTCAGAAAAACTCAATAAAATAACATGAATTGTTTATGATGTAGTTTTGCTAGCTTTACAAATGAAAAAGATCAAATCTGGTTGTGTAAAAACGTTTCCTGACTCATAACAGGTGATTTCACCTCGCAGACAGTAAACTACCGTCAGGCTTCATGCAGTTGGTCAAGATGTTGTTGATTTGGTAGTTTCTCTTTTTTGGGCCTCAAGTTCTTGAAAACTCTAAAACTGCCAACATATTGTTTCATAGAAGGAACTTCTAAACAAAATCAACCTCATATTTGACCTTTCAAGGTCAAAACCAGAACAAGACAACTGTATAAGTTTGCTTTGGTCTGGAAGGAGCTGCTGCAGAGGGATCGGTATTCATCACTGCTGGAAAACAAAATGTAGCAAAGAGGAGAAGGAGCACCAGCATGTTGTTGGTAATGAAATATAAACAGTTTGAGCAACAGAAAAGGTTGAACAACTTTTACTGACTGGAATGTGTAAGATGACCATTGGTTTCTTCTTTTCAGGTCAAACTCCACAAAAGACACAGGAGGAGGACAACATGAAGGACTATCTGGCAAAGGTGAAGATCCTTCTCATTGACTAGGACCTCAGGAAATTTGCATCATCAGGTGTATCAGTGGAGGAAAGGAGGATGTCTGTTTACCTGGGATTGTTTCACCTGCAGGACCATATGGGGCCCAATACCCTTTACACTAAAACCCAGGAACAATGACGCTGCAGAGGGGAGAAACGATGGCAGTGGCAAGTTGACGCAAACAAACAGATTTTCTTTATAAAACAAGAAACAGATGCTATAGCCTGGGCATTGAGTTTAACCGAGCCTCAGTGACCGGGAAAACAATGCAGGTCAGCGGGATGGGCAGAGAAGGCAGAGCAGGGAGGGTCACTCCTGAAATCAGAGCATCTTCAGGTGTTGACAGGGAGCAGACAGAGGCGATGGTCCCAGGTTACAAGAACACGGCCACAGGTCACTTTAAGGCTTCGACAAGCGATCTCATAGCCGATCCGACCCTGAATGAGTCGGCATCACATGTCAGCATTTTCAGCAATCAGCAGCCAGCAGGAGTAGGAAACGGAGAGGGGCTGTGGGCAGAGGAGCAGCATGAGTAATGACTGGAAATACAGGAAAACTATGACTGTGGTCTGCATGCAGACTCTGATGGTATGGGGTTGTCTCAATGGCTACATTAATGCAGAAAACTTCAGAGGAGATTTTAAAGCAACGTTTTCCTTCAACCACATATTTTCTACAGGCACCAATGACCATGGAAAACCACTTTCTGCAAACGAAGCCTGGCTGAAGAAGAGGAGGCTGCAGGAGTTTACCCGATGATTTGGTGGGCATCTTAAGACATGTTTGCACATAGTGTGGATCCATTAGTTGGCAGTTCTGTGCTTCACTCTGAAATGCACAAATGGATAAACATTAAACTACAACAAGCTGATGAGCATTAACATTTAACTTCTTCCTCCAGAGTCACTCCTATCCACCTCTGAATCAGGCTTCAGATCGATTATTAGGAAGAGGAGCTAGTCGGTTTCACCTTTCTGCTTTTATCTCTGATCTGACATTATCCTGCTTTTGAAATGAAGGTCAACCATTTTCATCCCTCTCACGAACCAACATCCTACTAGAAATCATGAAATCAATAAAATCAGCTGAGGATGATGAAACAGAGACAGGCAGGTCTGTGGTAATGAGTTGTGTTCAGATATGGATCTGATGTTGTCCATGAAATCCACACTGATAAGACCATGAAATTAAACCTTTCAGTGTTGCTGTGCACTCACTTGGTTTATCTTGATAACAGAAGCAAATTGGCATTTTGAACGGCAGCAGCATTGGAAATTATGCATCAAGATTTCATCTCACGCTCGGTGCTGAATTGATCTGAAAGAACAGGAATCTTTTGTGCCATTAACACAGAAAGCAGTTGTTCAGTTCCTACGTTCCTTCTCTAACAGTAATGGATATCTTTCTGCCTCATTTGTCCTTCGGTTCCCATGTTGTGGTGCTTGGATGCAGCATGAGCCATCGCAGCAAGAGCCCACTTCTGGAGCAGAACCGGAGGAACGCGGTGTGAGCCAGAAGTCTGGAGAGTCTGTGGGGAAATGTATGCAAATGAAGCCACAGGTTATTACATCTGCTGGTGTGTGTCTAGGTGTGTGTGCATGCTTCAGTGCTCATGTGTTGATGCCTGCTGTGTGAACACAGCTGCGATGAGACTTGATGAAGTGTGACGTAGTCCGCAGCGTGGCGCCTCTGTTCAGACCTCCACTCGCCTCGTCTCTTCCTCTCTGACGCCGTAAACGAGTCCCGATGGGAGGGGCTTCCCTTCAGGTCCATGAAAATAGTTTGATTGGTCTCTACTGTAGCTTTCTCAACTCTATCAATCAATCAATCAAGGACCAGATGATTGATTAGAAACAGATTGCAGCAGTGAGGGGATGAGAAAGCAGAATGAGGAGAGAAAGTGGCTGGAGGGAGAACGCAGGAGACCAGGACATAAATCTAACCAACAGGAACCATAAACTACAGTAACTAAGAATAACATAAGAAACACATATAAATAACTAGAATCACAAAGAAAGAACTGAATTAAAGAAAAACAGGAACAGGACTGATTTAATCAAAATAAGAAACTAATCAGTTCTAATCAGTTAATCATCCCTCCTGTCTCATTTCTGTGGATAACGTTTAGGTCAGACTTTTTTCTGGGATTTAAAACCTTTGTTGTTTTTAACCTGGTTTCATTTTCTTTTTAATTACCTTTATTGTGTTTGGGGAATTTGTTTGTGTCTTTTCAAACTTTCTTTCGATGAAACTGTGCATATATATCTGGGAGTCAAAAAGCAATGAGGGAAAGAAGCTTCTGAGAGATTTTAGTTTGTTTCCAATATATCTGAAACAACATATCGTTGCAGTGAAGGTGGTTGCCTAAAGGGCTTCAGGTGAGCAGACAGGAAATCCAATCTACTTCCATGAAGACAAAATAAATAAATGTATTTGCACTCTGCAGAAATAGCCAACAAGATCAAGTTATTGAGAGACAGGAGTTTCCTGGAAAGACTTAAATGGAGTCAAACTTTGATCGAAGCAAAAGGTTCCAGAGACGAACCACCAGCAGGTTTTATTTTAAGATGTCAGTCAACTTCTGCAAACAAAGAGACCCACCGGATTTCAGAACAGGATTCAACACCGCATGGTTCCCTTCACGGGAAAATGAACGAGGATTTCACCATGGTCACATTTGTCTTTCATGAAAAGAAAATATTCTCGTTTCAGTTTAAGTTTAAATTCTTGGTTGTGTTGCTCTTGTGATGCTTCACAAAGCACATTTTGCCTGAGATCACTTTTCATTTCAGTGTGAATTTGACACTGTTGTGCAAAAAAGTTAAAAGATGAAGATGTAGTACGTACAAGCCCAGAAACGTCCTGAGAATCCAAGAAAAGAGTAACAGGGATACATTTCAATTCACTCAAACAATCTGAGCTCATTCACATCATGTTTTGTCCGTTTGTTGCATCATTCTGACTGAATGTCCCAGCTCCAGATTGGTGTTCGCTTAGCAGCGTTTTAATGTGACATTGCTCTCCTGTATAGCTTGCAAACGAGCCCACTGATCCTCTTCTCCGGTGAGCGTCAGGATAAGGAAGTGTGATGGGATGAAAAAGGCAGGGAGCATTTCACAGATGAGATTACAGAGGACAGAAGAAGACCTTTCAACAGGAAAATAAAAAGTTATTGGCTTCTCGCCTCCTGCCACTGTGCTGTGGTGTCGGCTGCAGAGGTTCTTTCAGTAGGCGTGTCGCTGTTTGTCCCTGTTTGTTTCATGCTTTTTACAGCCGTGTACAAAGCCTGCAGGCCCGATCTGCATTATTCTGCTTGTTCAGACTTCCTGTGGTCAGAAGCTTCTGCTGAAATCCGACATGAAAAATATGCTTCACTTTTTAGTCCAAGTTTTTATGAATCACAATTCAAAGAAAAAGCTTTTGTACAGAAAAGATACTAAAACTTCAGACAAATTAAAACCAAATAAGCCCAATATTTGGAGTTGAAACTTAATTTCTGTTGTATTAATTTAAATAGTTTTGCTGTTTTTGCTCTGATTTTAGTTTTTGTATTTATGCTTTGAAATGAAAAGCTTTTGGCTGCTTCTGCTCTTCTGCAGAAGACATCATCTGTCACTGCAAACACAATTATTTGATTTCATACAGTAAAAAGTTGTGCTGATTTGCTGTCTAAGTGCAGTAAACAGCCGCCCTACACATGGATGCAAAAGGACTCTGTGAGGAATCCAGTCTGCAGGTCATTTATGATGGTGACTCCTGTAACTCAAACCTCTAAAACTCCCAGAATGTTCAGATTATATGAGGCAATTTTTGTTAAGTTTTAGTTTGCTTGCTCAGGCATTAACCCTCCCAATACTTCAAGAATTACCAGAACTTATTGTTCTTTTTTTATATAAATAAAATAAGCTTTATAAATAATTTCTCTCCATGCGAGCTTTGAAAACAAACAGTCTGATCATTGGCTCATTTTTCTTGCTCATTCCCAGGATTATGTCAAGTATTTTTGGAAGCTCGTGATTTCTATGTGTTAATGCTTCCAAATAAACCACTTTTACTTGTCATGATCATGTATAAGTAAAACCACTTAAAATCCAAAAAGGACTTTGCAGTTCATAGACATTGCATCAGAAACCAAGTGATAATTGGAGAACTGAACCGGAGCAAATAAACAGCTAATGAAGCATCATCTCACATCTCTCAAAGGTGTCTGATTCATGGAGCCAATTAAATATCACTCATCTAAATTCAGAAGTAATTTATCTTTTCATCAGGTGGTGATTCAAATGAAATAGCCTCAATCTTTTGGTGTGTGTTTGAACCATAATGGGACTGCTGTGAATTTGTCTCAAAGAAAAGTCAAAACAGAATATTTTAGAAGAAAAATATCAACCCAAATGTTATTAGAGCTTAGTGCAAGAGTGCATGCAAAGGATCTTGGGACAACAAATTGTGATGAAAACAATCTCCAAAAAGGTTCTCTGCCATTTTCATTTAGCAAATAGAAATATTTGGAATGACACAAAAACCTCTGAAGAAGACTTCGAGCATAATTTTCTTCTTCATGAAATGAAAACAAAGATGGAGTCACGTCAGATTTGAGTGGTTGTAGGATTTCTCTTTTGATTTCAGCGAAAGATTAGGAGTCATTTCTCCCACTAGTGCTGGACACATGCATTTGTTTTGATTGTATTTACCCAGAATGCCCCTCTCATGGAGCAGCACAAGATAAAGTAAGGTCACTATCGGGTCACAGCTGCCAATTTTGAGAAGCACTTGTAAAACCGTTGCAGAAGTGGAGCACCAGTCTTCTATTATGGCGTCTTTGAATTGGGACAATGATTTATTTGGACATCTTCAAAATATCACGTATGGTCTGGCTTTGCTGGAGATCAAATTACATTTGGTTTGCAGCAGAAGCATTAAAAGGCGAGGCTGGAGATTTATTTACTGCAGGCAGCGCGTCTCCACCCAGCAAAGAAACACATAATTGTGACGAAAATCTTCTTTCTAAGATCTATCTATGTGACTCTGAGCAGGTCAGTAGGCGTCTGATAAGCTGCACAGCAAACAGAATGGTTTCCATGTGGATCTGTGTGCATAAGGAGATGTTCATTCTGGGCGTTATTCCTGTAAAAAAACTCATCTTTTTTTTTCTCTCTGGAGCTTTTGGTTTATCTTGTTTACTTTTTCTTTGTCTGGCTCATCTGTCTGTGTATTTCAGAGTCATAGGAATATTTCAGATACTTTTGATTTCAGAAATGCAAATTTCCGCAAAGTGTATTTCTAAAAGCGAGAATGTTTCACTGTGGAATGAAATTGTCCTGTCATATGTGTTTGTTTTTCGTTTGCCAAGTCAACTTCCAGACGTGATGCGCTGGCCGTTTTCTGCTGAGTTACTTGGGTGTGATGAGACTCACTCCTATCTATCAAGCAGGTAATTAATTAGGATGGATCGATTTAGAGTCGCTCTGATAATGATCTCCTTTGGACATCTCACTTATTTATCTGAGGAATGGGGCTGGGAGGGGCTGGTGCAGAACACTTGTGGGGAAATGCTAATAGCTTCCTGCTTTGACAATGAAAAACATTGCAGAAGATGATTATGCAAATAAATGCAGCCAAGCAGATACACAACTTCACACATACCAAACTCAATCACACTGCAGATTATGCACAGGTAGAGCCAGTCCAGACCCAATCAAGGAACATCTGCACACACACACATGCACACACAGAAACACAAACACATTTATCTTGACTGAGTGCCCAACTGAAAAGGCAACTCTCCTTTTATATCCCTCAGGTGCTTTCTCCCAGTAAATACTCAAAACAAAAGTGCCTCAGCAAGCGAGCCAACCCCAATTACAATCATGAAACACATTTGTCATAAAAACTTTGTGCAACATGAATTGTACCGGTTCAGCAAGAAGCCTCCTTTTATTTATGGGGCAGGGGAAATGCAGCAGCGCTGACATACTGCTATGGAAAAAAATTAGCAGAAGTTGAAAGTTCAGCGCTCCTACTGGAGTGTTTTATTTTGGCTCCCGAAGCTGCATGTGCTCAGCGTAATGTTTCTACAGAGACAATTTAGGTTTATTTCAGATCCTTCACAAGAACAAAACCATTAACAAGCAAAAAAATAAACTAATACATCTTCAGTACGTCTCCTCTGGCCGATATCCGTCAGTCTGAGCCAAGCTTTGTGCGTTCTGGACGAGGCAGCGGCCATCAGATTGCTGACATGAGTCACTGGACAGTTTCCCCAGGTTTGACAATCTTTGGCACCTTCCTCTGTGTGAACTGACATTGGTGCCACCTGGCAGGCCACAACAGAGCCACACTGGTCATTGGAGCCTTTTCATAATTTTCTTTCAAATGCCTTTTCACAATTTCAACTTTACTGTTGTCAGAGGATCTGATTGGTGTTGCGGGATTCACATTTTCCAGAAACACCTTCTCAGTCAGTCAGCTGCTGTCTTCAAGAAACCGATACATGGAACGCAGACAAGCATGTACAAACTCACATATGGATGGTCAAGGAATTTAATACCTTCATGGGATAAAAACACAACGTCTCAACCAAAAACTTTACTTTAAGCAGCATATAATACCAGAAGTCTTTGTTTAATGGAAGATAAATGGCCCCTTTAAGGTCAAAACTGAAGAATAACTTTGGTTCTTATATATTTGTACATTCCAGAGGAACCAATAACCTCAATCCACATCACTGAAGCTGTATGAGACTAATGAAATCAGACAGCTAACGACTTCTGAGAGTTATTGCTGGTAAAAGCTTCTCTACAAGCTGCTGGAACATATGCCCTTTGGTTTTTATGGTTCTCTACCTTAGCTTTTTTTTATGTCAGTGGGGAATGTCCTGTTTTTCCACACTCTTTTTTTCATAGATTACATTTAGATTACTTGAGAACCTGGTAAACCTGCTAACGTATCTCAATATAAATTCAATCTGGAGAAACTCACACAGAGAGTTAGAAAGATTTGTTAGACTGGTTCTTTTTTGGCGCTCGGTTCCGGCTGAAGACGTTCATCCTGAGCATCAAGCGATTTGATGATCGGCTCGGGCCGGAGCTCAGGGTCGTCTCCCCCCCGGGTCCGGACACTGGTGGTGGAGAAAAGCCTAGGAAGGAGGGAACATGGAGGTGCTGATCCGGATGGAGGTGGAGATGGGGAGGAGGTGGATCGAAGCGCGGCTGAAAGGCTGGAGAGCCCGGCTGTGTTGGTGCTTTTGAAGGAACTCTTGTCAGGTGATTGGCTGGAGTGGCTGCGCTCCGGTGCCGTTAATTGAAGCGTGGGCGTGGCAGTGGAAGAGCCCGGCGAGTTGATTGGAGTCTTCCAGCTTGAATTTACGCTTTAAAGCTTCCATAACATTGAACATCTTTCTTATGTTCTCGTTTTCCATGTGAGTAAAGCAAATCTCTAGACAATAAATTAGGGGTTATGACAGAAAAATGCATTTCTTTTCTTGGGGAGCACATCTTTTCCGTTTTAATTGTTGGAGTTTTCTGTATTTTCACGGATGGTTAGATCCCTGCTTCCTGTCGGGGCAGAGCCACAGCTGTTCACTGCGGCTGGCAGACTTCTTCTCAGTCGGTTAGTCAGTGTTCTGACTCAGCCATTCAGGTAAGTTGGTTGTCAGACACGCTCTCCTGTGATGACCAGCGCAGAAGGTCTTTGCGCTGTCATCCCAAACTGACGCTAATGACTCAGGGATGCGGTGGAAAAACGTGACAGCCAGGCGTCTTCCCGCGCTGCTGCCCCCAGAAACGCCAGACTGTTTCATCAGTCGTTCACCCGACTGCAGGCAGCCAGCTTCTTCTTGAGATGGTAATGAATAGTCGGTAAATGGCCAACGTGTTGTTTTTTCCCCAACTTGCTGTCAGAATGTAAGTCATTATCACGGCACACAGCAAAGCAGCTGCTGTGTGACATGATTTATGAGCCATGACTTTATACTCAGCTGTAAAGTCTGTGACTTTTGCTGTATGTCACAACTCAAATGATTTTTTTTTTTTGTATTTTTCAGAGAAGTTCATTGGGTTGTCGTGTAAACTCGGCAAACAGAGCCGGCAGACTGTCATACGCCATTCATCATGTGTGTAATTGGAATAAAGCAGCGGAACCAGTGTTTGCTAATCAAAGACATGATCTTTGTCAATTACGCTGGCACATTTTATTGAGCTAATTAACCTTGTGTGTAATGTCATTCACATAAACCCCAAGGAATAAACAATTAGCCTAATCTTATTTGCCATGGTTGCTTTTGCTGTATGAATTTTTTTTAGTGGAAAATGTTTCAGAATAAATCTCCAGGCGCAGCAGCAGTAAAGCTCCAGCCTCATAATTCAGATGAAGATTTCCAGCCCACAGAAGTTTAGTTCTGCAGACTGTCTCCAGTCAAACCATTGGCGTTTCATCATCATAGACGTTTTAATTACACATTCACTTTCCCCTTCAATGCTACTGCTAATCTACAGGCTTTGCTCTTTGCCCTCCAAACTGCATAAGTCTGACCAAAGCTGTCCAGTAAAAGTGCCAAAAATGCCAGAAGCAGAATAAGTTGCTACATTAATAACTTGTTAGGGAAGCATTAATGCACAAAAGGACATTCAGCCTTAAGACACTTAGATCATTTTTATGCAATCAGTCTGACCAGAAGTAGTCAAAAAAAAAACCTTAAACCTGGATGGTGACAAAGTTTGATGTAAAGAGGATTATAGAAGTGAAGTGAAGCCACCGATGTCCAGGCTACAGCTGCTGATGTGTCTTGTTCCTCCTCTTTCATCTCCATGCTGTGCCTGAAGGATGATTTATCTTCAAAAGGTTTCTGTTTGGCTGCACAGACTGGCAGGTGTCTGACTAACAGGACATTATAAGAGCAGGAGTCTGATGTTTCTTCTTTTCACTCTGGTTTTTTGTCTTAGATTAAAAAAGGTATGAACTGGGTCTTTGTCCATGTATTCATCCATTCATCGTTTAATAAATCTAGATGATTATTCTCACATCAATATGTGGATGTGCACTGCCACTGAAAAGCCTCATGAAACACTGGATGTTTTTAAGAGGAACCAGATCAGACCGTGAAGTTTTCAAAGGTTTTTGGGGCATCACACGAAATCACAATTTTGAGCTTTATAAAATGTTTTAAACAATGCATGCAGCAGCCACATGTCTTCCTTATGAGCAGAAAAGAAACTTTATGCTTCATCATATTGTCTGTCTACTAAACCTGCTGGTAAAATATTTGCCAAGTAGAAATTAAATATAATTTCTACCAAAACCACTGATTGATCTGAACACAACAGAACATAAAACAGAAAACAGAAAACAATACAAAAACTGTAAATGAAATGACTTACCTGACTGTGTTTAGTATAAAGGTGCTTTATTGTTAAAACTGATAGATTTTATGCTTAAACAAGAGATAATGTTATTTTTTACAGAAACAGATCCTTGTAGATAATGCTTGATAAAAACTTCTGGAGTTATTTTGATAAGATAAAAATCACACTAATAAGCAAACTGCAAAGCAACCTATGTTGTTTGTAACGGTAAAAGAGGCAGAAAGTGTTTTTTCAGGGCCATGTGGGAGCAAACTGGTGCTTAAGAAGGTGATGATGTGGCAACCTTGACTGGAGACATTTTTCTCATCTACAGCATCACTGAAACTCTCTGACCTTGGTGGGATAAATGTGAGAAGCCAAACCTCTAAATTAGTCGGAACATTTCCTGTGGCCTCTAGCAACATCTTCAATACACAAAACAATTTCCAGAGCAAACTTTCAGAACATTTCCAGCAGTGTGCAGTTTGTGGTGTTTGTCTGAAGAGGAGCTGCATGTCTCAAGGTTTACCCGCTGTGAGTCAAAGGGCTTTTTCACAACGTTCAGCGCAGATGGGACCGAACTCCAGCAGGAAGCTCAGTAAAATCTTTGATGAATTGGTGATTTTATACATTAGCTGCAGAACAAAATAACGAAATGAAAGCAGAATCTGAAACGGTTCTGATCCATAAGGAATGCTGAGTTTTACGCTACATGGCCTGGATTTGTAGAGCCTTTTATGACGAGCTTTACAGTATCATCATTCATTCACCCATCCAACCATTTCAGTGATTCTCAAATGATGTTTATGTTCTGGTTTTCTTCCTTTTATTAATAAATAATAAATAACCTCACATCATCTGCAGACAGTAGATTAGAACAGCAGTCTTCCACTCAAGTAGTTCCTTAATATTATGGGTAAAAAAGAACTTAATAAATGTAGGAGCGATAAAAGTGTAAAGAAATGTTTCAGTCTAAAGCCTGTGTGTGGGATGGAGGGCTTCTCTGTGGACGGAGCCCCCCTGCTGCTCTCAGCATGGTGGGCTTCAAGGTTTCCACACCAACTCCACAAACGGACAGAAAGTGGAGCCCGGCCTGCGCTGCAGCCAGAGCAGGCTACCGACAGCTCTTTCGCCTAAAGCAGATTATTTGATTCTAATTACTTAATTGACCAAATAAATCAATATGTTTACTGCAATTTGGCTTAATATCGACATTAGTTCTTTAGTTGCAGCAAGGATTTGTGAAAACTGCAATAAAATAGTTGGAGATTTGACTTTCAATCAGGTGAAAGAGGGGAGTGAAGAGCGAGCTAGCATTAGCACATCTCTATACAGAGAAGGTAAGACAGTAATTAATACCACGCTGCAGTCCAGGGTAGTATTTACCTTATTTACAGGAGTAACAGTGAATTGTCTTAATTGGACTCTCTGCCGATAAGATTGTAATTACTTGCTTAACAGTTGAGCGCAGGAGGCCTGATAAAAGAGAATAAACTAACTCACTGGTTTTACTGCTGAGATTATTCCCAGAGAAAACAGAAAGTGCAGACATCCATTATTCGCCCAGACCTCCACTCCTCGCTGGCAGAGATTTCAGAGATCTTGCCATAAGTCAGTTTATGAATGTACATGCTGACTGACGAATGTTTCTTCCTGCATTTGTCCTTCTCCGCCCCTTCGGAGACCATGGAGTCTGTCAGATAGGTCAACATCATGCCACAACAAATAAATGTCACCGTTGTAACACCTGGGGTTCATCTTTTAATACAAGGCAGCAGCAGCTGCGGCTGCAGCAGTGGCGGCAGCGGCGGCGGCGGCGGCGGCAGCGGCGGCGGCAGCGGCGGCGGCGGCAGCTGCAGCACTGTCCAAGACAGGATGGAAGTTATACTGATCCACTCCTGGAAAACAAAATTATTACACAGTGCCACATATCTCTAATAGACACATTTGTGTAAAATTGCAATTAATTCAACTCATTTACCATCCACAACAGAATCAGCTGCAGGTCTCAACAGCTCTGCTGATGACAGCAGACTTATTTAGCCCGACTGTTTCTGACTCACAAAGCTTCGTTTTAACAGCTTTCATTTGTTTTACCAGCAAATCAGCAACTACCATTAATGCTTGAATTTTTGTCCAACTGTAAAAAACATTTCACTGTTTGTGTTTTTGCTATCAATCAGAAATCACTTAGAAATTATAAATCTGAATATTGCTCCTATCATTAGTGCAAATATAGGTACGATGTTAATTTAATCAACAAAGCTCTGAGGAAACAAAATGAAATGTTCAACATTTGCATGTTGGTTATTTAGTGATGTTAATTTATTGCTCAAACATGTTTTTGAAATTGAGTTAAAATATGTTTGAAGAACCATTTCTTTTTCATTATTACAGTATTTTACTTACAGCTAATTCTGAAAAATGAGCTCAGAGTCACTTTTCTTCAATATGAAACCAATGCTACAAAATGAATTTCAGTATTTGAACCAACATTTGTGTTTATCCTGCAGTGTTTCCAATACAGATTAATACTGAAAAATCCCTTCATCTCCTGTTTTATGATAAATCAATATTGCATAGGGGCATGCACTTGTGAAAATAATTATTTATTCATCAATAAATTAGGAAGAAGTCTTTTGATTGAAAGTCCCATAATCAAAATACACACACAATTATACCTACATTGTCGTAATATTAGAATTACTCATTTCCATTTGTCAACTGTACTAAATAACTTGTAGAAATTTGGTTTCATTTAATCTATTCTGATATATGTGCCGTATAAGTCATTATTCAGCCTGAACATGTTTTATTGAACAACCTGGCTCAGGCCTAAGATTCATCACTGAGTTTATCAGGAAATTCCCTGCAGTCGGCCTGCTGAGCTCTTCCTCCTGTAGACCATGTGCAGTTCACACTTTGACCTCCAGGTTGGGGTCAAAGCACTTTTAACAGCAACCTTAGCATGAGAGGCAAACGCATCAGCCAACATTTGTAATATTCATACACCATTGGCTGTAGTCTCCGTGAGATAGTGAGATATCTCCATTAGAGATATGAAGCTAATAAGTGTCACTCTAGCAGCCGGTGGTGTTCCTCAGGGCTCAGTCGTCTCCTCTTAGGAAACACAAGTAGCTAAAACCTTGCAGTCGATCCGATCCGTCCTCCTCAGGTCTGGATGCAGACTGTGATCCACCTGGAGGTGATGTCTGAATCATCTGGTGGTTTTGGTCCTGCTCCTCTACTTCTTTGGTGAAGGTTTTTCACATGACATGATTGATTTGTGCTACTTCCTGTTCCTGCTTCTCATTCCTTGGAAACAGAAAAATAAACATATTTGCTCTTTTGTCTGAAATCGCTGCCTGTAGATAAAACTTGGTAGTTCTCCTACCTGAACACTTCATCTACATGCTCTAGCTCTTCTACATTTCTGTAAATGTCAACCAGTTAATTTCACATTTCATAAAGCTTTCATTCCTGTGCTCTTTAGCCCCCACTGTCATGAGCTCTCAGGGTTTTTGTGAAGCAAAGTAGTAGTGTCTGAAAGAGGGGGGTTAAAGATGAACTCTGCATAATTCACTTTCTGTATATAATGACACTAATTGCTGCACGATTTGGAACTTAAACTGTCCTAATTAACAGTCAGGTCCTGCAGATTGAAAACTGGAGATAAAGATAAGTTCCTCCACAGAGTCGTCTTAGTCACTGGGTCATCACACACGCTAACCACAAGGCTTTTAAGATCAAATTTAATCCTGAATTTGTCCAGAATCTGCAGCTGCAGCAGGCCGATATGATAGTTTTAATATAAATGTTTTCATCAAGTTGTCTAAGAATTTCCAAAATGTTAAAAAGTTGACATTTACAGAAAAGTTCCCAGCAAAGTAAGTCATCATCCATCCATTCATTGTCTGTATCAGCAGACTGATGTCCAGCTGTGACCATGAGCTGATCACTGGTCCAAAAACATCTGAGATGAAAGAGACAAACAACCAAATAATCCAAACACTAACAACTGGCTGTGGGATGAAACCAAACCTGCAGGACGTTCTTCAAACTCTGCAGTGAAAGACGGAACCAGTTTGACTCAAACGGGGCTAAATGACCCTGTGTGAGATGTTCATGGATGAGATCAGCTGTGTTCAATAAAAAAAAAACTTTATCCCAAAGGCAAACAAAATGTTGTCATAACTCAAGTATCTTCAGAGTGGTTCAGAGATGCCGACTGAAGATTATTGCTGAATGACAGTCAATATCTGGCCAGCAGAGATGATTCTCCACTGTAACATGTTCTGGATGATATCATCAATTGTTGGCAAGAACCGCTAATCCACCTCATTTACTTTTGCTGCATCTCTTCAGTCTCCTTCAGGACGTACGATTAGAAACCCAGGCAGAGAGACAGAGTCTTTGAAATGGACGTTATGATGGATGGAAGAGAGTTTGAACTTCCTGCTTCTCTCTCTGCTACTTTTCAACTCCTCTGAGATTTGGTGTCTTGGGTCAGGCGGGCTTTGAGCTTTTGGTTCAGCCACCTGATCAGGAAGACGGACGGACGAATCCGCAGCTTTTTGAATCTGCCTTTGTGACGGCTGGTCAAAAATAAGAGTAAACTTGTAAAACTATGAAGTTTATATTTTTAAGAAAACAAATCTCTGTACTTTGATAAACATGATATTTTTTATATCACACCATAACAGAAATTTAAGTGCGTTTCCAACACAGAGAAAAAGACTTCAGAACAACTAATTATCATTGCCACTACAGACAACCTCATCATATTTGCCAATAACTAATTAGTGAAATTTTAGCTGCTCCCATATGGGTTTGTCTTTCTGTAAACAAGCTTCTCAATCAGTTGGAATGTTCAAACTGCCTCTGGGGGATTTTAAATGTCTAATTTGCAGCTTTTTTTCACCCTCTGTTTATCACCAAATTATTCCAACTGTATCTGAACAGGAAGCAGTGGTGCGTTGCAGCCAGGTGATTGTTTTAAACAGTCACAATGTTGGCATTATGCTAAGACAAACCAAAGCATACCAAGCATAAAAATTAACAAATAACAACATAGTTATGTTGAGCCAGAATGAAGTATGTGATGTAATGGGAGCCATAAAAATGCCTGCAGTAAGAAAGGCTTTGCAACTTCCAAAAGTGTAAAAGAGCCGTTAAGAAACACGGAGATTCAATTATTCATTATTGAAGATTCCAAAAATGTTCATCAACAGAAAAATATAAAAGACCAAAGGAAAGCGTAGAACAAAGGGTTGTGTTGTTTTATTAACAGGTTAACCTGATTCTGACAGATTAGACAGTCGATGCAATCAGCTGATTTCAGCTCACTGGATAAGAGCTCTGATGCCTGACTTTCTAATCAGCTCCCACCTGTTTAAATAACACATTATCTGTAATCACATTCAACCTGAATCCATGTTCGTTTTTCTTCACCAGCCACAAACTTCAAAACTCCAAATCCACTCCAGGTTTTGCGATGAATTCCTTCGTACACTAAAGCTGGAGAGAAAACTCAGCATCTCCCTACTCTGCCTACTTTAAACAGACACGATGATGATGATGATGATGATGATGATGATGATGATGATGATGATGAGGGAAATCATTCTGCAGACATTCCACAGTCATGGCTCAAACTGAAGATGTCTGCCGACATTCCCGACCTTTACTCAATACTGAAAACTGGAGAATTTATGAACTACACAATGTGACGATGACGGCCCTGAACTGTTACACACCTTAGGCTGTGTTTGCAGGAAGATCACCAACAAACAACACCTTTGCCGTTTACCTTCTTCTACACCAGAAAATCCTACCTGCAAGAAAAAGCTTCACTTTACAACATTTTAGGCATTTATTGCTGTTCTACAGTCAGAACCAAATGCAAAGCAGTCTGGGCTCATTTTGGTTGCAATGACTCAAAACAGGTACAAGTACTGTCGTGCATTTCTGGTAAGTTGGAACAGAACTTCATCATAAATATCAAGAAATCCAAATGTATATTCTGTATAAAAGTCTGATTTTATGTCCATTTCATACTCAGGTAACCTGGTTTGGCCTCATCAGTCAGAACCTTCACACTCTCATAAGTAATCAGGGTTTCTGAGGGACATTTACACTCTATAGGAAAATGCTTTTCTCATTACCAGCAGCCATTTTCTTCATTGCTATGATTATAATTTTATTTGAAAATCTCTTTGAGGTTTCTTTTGTTCTCTGCGAATATTCCCTCGTGTTCCCCTGAGAGATGCTCCATTTTACATCCCCAGTGCTCTGTGTCCCTGGCTTTCATTTCCATCTGTGCAACCAACCTCAGCCATGTCACAGGGCTTTAAATAGGACTTAATTTGTTTGAGCAAGCCGTGGTTGTTAGCTCCACCTGAAAGCTGCAGGCAGCTCCAGGTGGGAACTGGTTCAAACTTCCCGTTTAGGACCAGTAGGGCAGCCGATTTTCACTTTCTATTTCCGGGCTAATTGGTTGATCCAACAGATCTGTAATGCACTCGCTCTACAAGCATTTGGTACGTTAGCAGTTATTTGCAGTTTCAGTGTTTTTCTTGAAGTCAGGAAGAATCCTCAAAGTGAAGTCAGGACCCTGCTGAAATCGCTTGCTTTGTGTTTTGTTCCATCTGGACTCAGCGGACGACTGCAAACAAGCCCAGTTGGAGCGGCGAGTCAGCACAGTGTCTTGTTCGGTTCAAATGGGAGTAATGAGGGAGGAACTTTGAAGAGTGGAGAACACAGGACATGGAGGAGAGGCCCTCTGCATTCGGAGCTCAGCTCTAAGTGGGTCAAACAGTTTGCCTTTGTGAGCAGATGCTGTTTGCTTCAGTTTTCGTTCGTTCTTCCTCACAAAACAAACTGTTTCCTCTCTCCTGCTGCGTATTTGGACTTCAGTATGGCTGAGTCACTTTCTGTTGATTACAGCATCAAATGTATAATTCCTATTGAAGGAACATTTTGCCCCAGAGTATTTCTAACTACAAAATGAAAGCTGGTTCCTCCAACAGATGGAAGTGCCATCACTTAATAGCCTTCCAACCCAGTGGTCAGTCAGACCCCATCCACCAGCATTGCATGAAATGTGGAAGTACTTATTTATTTTCTCTGTATTTTACTATTTGTTAATTCTTAAAGTCTAATTCCCAAGGCAAGTGGCAGATTCTGTTAATGTTAATGTTGGAAAGTTTCAAAGAATTTTTATATTGGCTTCCATGAAGCCAAGTTAGTTTATCACATAATTAACAGATATGAGTTAACTATTAACTGATTTTATATTCTGCATTTCAAAAACACTGAATTGCAGCTTAAAAGGAAAAGTTAGAAAAGTAAAAGAATGAGCAAATGCTACTATGAACTGATATGTTGTAAAATGATGTGAAGTTAATGTCAGTTTTTAGTTTGCAGTGATTTTTTATTTAGGGTCGCTGAGTTAATTTCTATCATTTTACCTGATAAAATGTTCCACATAAACACGTCAAGACCAAAATCAGACCAAACTACAGCTGGACCTGTGATGATGAACAAAGGTGAATAAAGTTTTGTAGGTTTTAATTACGACAAGCTGGAAGCGTTATAAAACCAGTCCCTTCATCTCTCAGCGATCATCAGTGAATCATCACTCTTACCTTTCAGCCTTAATTTCCAATGGTTTTCTCCACTCAGTCCAACCCGTCGGGTTTCAGGGCTTCTGGGCTTCGGTTCAGCGATGACAGCATATGTAGCAGGAGCCTGAACGGCCGCCAGACCAGGCCAGGGTTGGGAAACGTCCAGTGGGAGAGGAGGGGTCTTGCACACCAGACTCCCATGGAACCAGCAGATGGCTCACGAGCTGACCGAGTGCAGCGATTCAATCTGCTGCTGTCATCCAAGGTGGGCCAACTTCCTCCTGCCAGCGGGACGTCGCTTTCATCATGCATGTGTTCTGTAAACTAAATCCTCCTGCCCATTGGAGCCGCTGCTGCAGAAAGATAAAACATTCACATTCTGGGTCATGTTTACAACTTAAAACCAGCTGCAAATCAAAGAGAAAAAATCTGTAACTGATTTGACACTTTGCAAACAAAAATGTTTCTAGAGCTCCACCTGAAGAAAAACATTTTTTTTAAACAAATGTTAAAAAATGTTGGCAAAGCGACATAAATCAATATTTTGGAGAACAACTATCCTGCAGGAAATAAACAGCGGGAGAGGTAAAGTTTCCATTTCAATGCTTCGAATGTGATGTGAATTCTCTCGATGGAGACACCACTGATGGCTCGGATGGACGTTATTAGCAACACATTTCCTTTGTAGCAGCTGTAATGAGGGCCCCAAACATGCCGTGGTTTAATCTTCCATGACGCAGCTTCTATGAAAGAGCTGAAAAACGACAGTGGGCGAAGAAGAAGAAAGGTCAGCTAATATCCTGGCTCATTGATTGTCTGACTGCCCACCGAAGTTCCCCGTGTGTCCGACGGTCAGAGTTTAGCTGATGCTACGTATTGACGCCCACATGTAGGAAGCCCACTGTGTCACCTGCTCATCACCCAGAGAGAAGGTCATCTGCAGCGAGAAACACTGCAAACACTGAATGGGACTTAAATCTGTGGGAAAATAGAGCCACTCATCATTCCTGTTCCTGCTTCCCATTCCCAGATTCCTGCAGTCTGTGGTTTACTTAAAGAGGCTCAGGGCACTTATTCATAAAAGGAAACTTAATGAATTCCTCTTCTTTCACCCAGATTTTTTGTTTTTCAGCTCATTCAGCAGCTTTTTTTTCTGACTCCTTAACTCTACATTTCTGCATGAAAGTAGCAGACAAAACCCACAAACAGAACATATTCTGGCAAATAAAATGCTAATAATAAAACTAAATTTGCCCCCCAAACTTTTATAAATTTGTTTCTGAGCATTTTATTTCTCTTAAAAGTAATAAAGTGTTTCTCAGCTGAATTGAGGCAGTTTAAATGTTATTTAGATTATAACTAGCTGGTCAGCTGGTGATCTCACAGCCTCCTAGTTGCCTGATGAGAAACATTATTTTACTTAGTTAGAAACCAAATCAGATCATGTGGAAGCCCAGTTGGGTCTGCAGGGTCCATCCACAGCCACTGTGAGCAGGGAACTGACTAAGCTGCTGCTTTTAGAGTCCACAGCGTGGTTAAACATGTCCCTGCTCTCCATGGATGAGGTGACTGGGCCAAGCAGCGACCACGCACAGCAGATATTCGTTTTACTTTTAGCTTCAAGTTTCTGTGGATATTTTCTGACATCAGAGCCTCGGTCTGACAAAACAAAATAAAACAGATGGGTACAAAGGTGAAGCTCGCTGCAGCTCAGTGAGGTGGTTCTGTTTGGTGCTGATGGGCAGTGGGAGCATAAGAGCTGCCATTTGGCTCTGCCTGTCAGCTCTCTGATCATCACCATGGCAGCCGCTGTTTTTTCCCTCAGCTGCTGTTTCATTTAAGTCTATTCTTAAACTAAAGACACTGAGAATAAACAGTAAAGTTCACCACACTGTGGTGAAAGAGGCTCATTATGAAAACATCAGAAACGTCCTAAGCTGTTTGATGTGTTTGATCACTTTGGTTCAGGGAAGAAGCATTAAGTTGTTCACATTGTTCTGCTGTGACTTTTTCTCACTTGATTGGTATGCATGTGGCGCGGAGGCTCAGAGATGGGAGAGAATGATAAATAATTATCATAATAATGTGTGAAGGATGCAGATGATCAGAAGTCTAGGAACTGGAGATGTTCTTTAAATCAGTATTACAACCAGAGCATCCGACGCTACAGCACAACAAATTGGTTTTTCCAGCAGTTTTTGCTTTATTTATTTTCCAATTAAACTGGAAATTAGTGTCATGAGTGTCGCTGGCTTCAGCGGCAGCACACTGAATCAACAGAACAAGGAAGCAACAGAAATGGGATTTTTATCCAAGTGTTTATTTGGCATTCATTTGCAAAAGAAGAAAAAAAAAGTGTTTCATTTGGCAGATAAAATGCTAACTCTATTTTCTACTGAATGCTTGTAGAACATTAGAAGTTTTGTCTTGAAGCTACAACTCCAATTTTCACAGCATCTTTATATGTTGCATGTTTGTATTCAGCTCAGTTGAGCCAATTTTTCGCTGTAATTACAGCAGAGAGTCTTTTGGGGGACGTCCTTGAAGGAGCCGCTGTGTAGTCGAGCTTCGGAGTATTTTTGTTCTTCATCCTCAGCAGGATGCCAGAGGGTTCATGGGAGTTCACAGGAGTACAGGGCACCAGACCCCTTCATGAAGACTGTTGAGTCCCTGAACCACCAGCATCAGGTCTTGGTCCCCAGTGCAGGCAGCAAGTCAGACTTAGGGTGAAATAAGGTGCCAACGTCAGTCACTGATTCTGTTCATAATCTTTATAGACAGAACTTCCAACTCAAGTGTCAAGAGGATCCGTTTTGCTGTCCTCATGATCGGGTCTCAGCTCTTTGCAGATGTTCTGGTTCTGTTGGCTTCATCAGATTGTGATTTCCAGTTCAAGTGTGAAGCAGCTGGGGAGGAGAATCAGCGCCTCAAATCTGAGGCCGTTGTTCTGAGCAGGAGAAAGGTAGAGTGTTTTCTGAGGGTCGGGGACGGGGTCCTGTCCCAAGTGAACAAGTTTCAGTAGCTTGGGGTCTTATGTACTAATGAGGGAAACATGGAGCAGATTGGTACGTCGTCTGCAGCGATGCTGCTCTGTACCGGTCTGTCGTGGTGAAGAGAGAGCTGAGTTAAAAGACAAATCTCTGGCATCTACTGGTCAGCCAACATTCATGCCCTCATCTATGGTCACAAGCTCTGGGCAGGAACTAAAAGAACGAGATCAGATGAAATGAAATGAGTTTCCTCCGCAGCGTGTCTGGACTCTCCCTTAGAGATATGAGAAGCTCAGTGATCCAGAGAAGAGCCACCGCTCCTCCACATCGAGAGGAGCCAGGTGAGGTGAGCCAGACATCTGAGTAGGACGTCCTCCTGGACAGATGTCCTCCTGGACAGATGGGTCCTGGACAGACGTCCTCCTGGACAGACGTCCTCCTGGACAGATGGGTCCTGGACAGACGTCCTCCTGGACAGACGTCCTCCTGGACAGATGTCCATGACCCAGAACAGGCTGTCCTCTAGCAAACCTCTGAGCTGCTGGATGCACTAAGATGAAATAACTCAGGTTGACTCTTAACTCTTCACAATTATGCACACCATGTTTTTAGCCACATGGTAATTTTCAAGTACTTTGTTGAGATTTTATTTGACGAATAAAGTGTGAAAATGAGTACTAAGACTTTGCCTCATTATAAATAGACAAATAACCAAGAGTAGCATGAATCCTTTCAAACTTGAAAGAGCACAGACTGAATTTTGGACGACTCTGTGCTAACGCCACGTTAGATCACCTGTGTGGGAGCATGTTTAGCTAAGCCGTTGCCAGAACTGCTGAGGGCCTCCTTTTAATTAAGCTTAGTAATAAATGATCAAATAGCTCAGCTCATGATGTCTCTGGCTCAAGGCATCGAGCTGCGCTGCACACCTGCACTAGTTCACAGCTTTTTTTCTGTCTTTCTCCTGGTCATAGTCAGGATGGCCTGAGGCATCGCAGACAGAAAAATGCTAATACGTTCTCCACCATTACTTAGTTTCTCTCTGAATATTTTCATGAATTAGGAGTGGAAAGAGGCAGATTAAGGGACTTTGGGGGCATTTTTCAGTGTCCCAAATGTGACTTTTTTAGACCGCTGCAGTGTAGCCTTTCAAGGATGAGCTCTTAATTGGGTTGGTGGAAGCCGTGGTGCTTCTCGGAGTCTAATTATTCATTTAAGTGAACTGGTGTAAACTCACATTTAGTCTGGTAGAGAGAAATT
This sequence comes from Poecilia mexicana, assembly GCF_051168715.1. Lineage (NCBI taxonomy): Eukaryota > Metazoa > Chordata > Actinopteri > Cyprinodontiformes > Poeciliidae > Poecilia > Poecilia mexicana. Next base: position 23,514,118 of record NW_028263370.1, on the reverse strand, counting down.
ATTTATTGGAGAAATGAAAAGCCCTCTTCTTGCTGGCATAGGTAGCCAAGAGGAGAGGGGCAGCTGCTTGATGCTGCGGCAGGAATGCATTAGAAGGGACTAACAGAGAAGTAAAAAAAACATTAAAAAAAAGCCTTGCACTCTGGGGCTGGTGGGAAAAAGTGGCGGCTTTAACATGCTCCACAGGGCCGGATCCACCCTGAGACTGCTCAGATGTGGAGTAGCTTTTCTGTGCCACTGCTCAGACAGGGCAGAATTACAAAGCAGACAATGTGGAAGAGCACAGGGTTGGGAGTGAGACAGAGGAACGTGGAGTGACAGAAAGAACAAGTCAGGAAGGGACACAGAGGGAAAATACATACTGGACTACAGGGGGGATCAAGTTCAAAAAGACAGAAAACAAGGAAAAAAAGATGTGTGACAGAGTGAGGGGGAAGCTCTGACTGGAGGAGGAAGAGATAAAAACACAGAGCGAGTCAGGCAGAGATGAAAGCCTGAGAAGACCTGGGTTCATCTCTCTGATGGCACCCTGGTACCTCCGGGTCTCACAGCCGGAGCTCTGCCAAGACCTTCTCCTTCCCGGGCCGAGAGACACCAGAAAAAATGTAAAACCAGACTGTGAGTCAGCAGCTTTTTCACACGTCTCACAGGCCGCTTTATGACCGGCTCCTGATATTTATCCCTGCAGGCAGCTGCAGGATCGCACATCACACTCATTGTTCTAGATCGAATCGATACCGGCCAATTCATTTTAAAAACTCCTGACCACATGTCAGATTAATATGGAGCGGAGAAATGTGCCCCCATACACATTTTCTCTGTTTTTGCTTTTCTGTCACACTAAGATGTTTCAGAACACCAAACTGGCAGAGGATCAAGTTTGATTTAAAATGTACAAAACACGAGCAAATCAGGAACGTTTTGTGACTGATAATTATCAGTGCATGATATCCTGGTCTTCTAACTCTGAGCACATTCTGAATGTAGAGCAGAGAAAGGCTCTCCGACGTAGTCAAACGTACAATTAATGAACTGCCGGCAGTAAAAAAGCAAAGAAATCCCCAGTTCAATATCAAGTTAAACATCTGTTGTTATACAGGCACATTGTTTAAAGTGTAAAAGTCGATGTTCCCACGTTTCTGTCTTTGAGACCAAGACAATGATGGTCTAGAAGTCACAAACAGAGTTGAGTCAAGACAATTAATTAGTCATTGGAATAAGGTGGATACTGAATGAAAACATAATGTTTTCTACTGCAATATTAATGACCTATAGCCTTTTACAAATGCTCACTTCAGAAATGCTTTACGTTCCCATTAAACAGACTTTGGCCTCTGGATGGTGAAGCTCACAGAAAAGAGTCGAGCTCCTGTCTGCTGATGAAAAACTAAAGGAGTGATTAGTTATGATTTAGATGTTTGTTGGTTGTAAGATCCAAACAGATTCAAATTCCTAGTTAAGAACTTCAATAGCTGTGTCCGAATTCAGGGTCTGCATTATGGAAGTAAATATGTGCCATCAGAATTTGAATAAAAAATGCATCCGAATTCAATTTTTAAAAAAATTCAGTGTCATTATTTGTACATGTTTGCAATTTTCATATGTTAAAAAAATTCACATTCCTATTTCAAAGATAAAATTTTCAATATATATTTTTTCAGTGTTAAAAAAAATTCAGCATATAAAAAAATTCAACTTTTAAAAATTCAAATGCAATATTTTCAGTGTCCTAAAAATTCAACTTGCTCAAATTCGCCGTCTCAAATTCAGCGTCTAAAAATTCGCTGTACAAAAATGGCAAGGTTACTTCAGGTCACAGACATTAGCAATCGTTGTCAGATTTCAACACCCAGCCAATCACATGACGCAGGTGTCATGGTGAAGAAATACCAGCATCACCGAGGCCAGCGACCATGGAGGCGAATGCAAACCCAACGGTGAGTCTATGCTTTCATATTTCTGTGGTATATTTTATTTTGCGCATGAGGTTTGATACATTATCTTAAAACTTGATTTAAAACACGGGTTTGGGCCGTTGTTAATCTTACACCATGTAATGCTAGCATATTAGTTCTCGCTACCTCCTAGAGACCCCAGTCCCTCCCCCCTTCTCCTTCTCTTGGATGTCCCACACCCAATGTTCCCGTGTTTTATTTCAAAAAGAAATACCACTTGCGCCAAGTCTAGAATCTTTTAAGATAACTGATGGATGGCGACTTTCCGGGTTTTGTTTGTATGCTGTCTTAGGTGAGACCGAGACAGGCAGTCTTAGTAAAGTCGTAATTTTCCGGGAGATGCTACCGCTAATGACCGCAGTGAAGTTAGTTTCAAGTTGGATATTCGATATTCGAGCTCCGGGGAGTAAGCGGCGTTTAGCTCAAGGTTGATCCGATTTATGAACGCTACTGTCGGCCAGCGGTTCTCCACCGCTCCCGGCCGCAGCGCCCGAAGGTTGACTTAGGGACTGTCAACAAATTACCCGAACCAAACATTCCTGTCAAAGAAACGTTAATAAATGCCTTGAATTGTAACCAACGAACTAATTGTCAGTGCTAATTCAGGCTTTTACATGAGCCAAAATAGCATCTATAAAATTTTAAATTCAATATTTTCAATAATTTTAATATTAAATAATGTTTTCTTCAATAGCTTCCAGGTCATGTGACCTAATGACTCAGAATCACTTTGAAATAATTATACTAGTCTCTTTAGATGAGGCACATTTGTTTTCCATTTTAACATATTTTTTTTTATCTTTTAGCAATTTGTTTTGTCAATATTTAGTATTTTTATTCAATAGCTTCAAGGTCTTGTGACCTATTGACCCAGAATCAGTGTGAAATTGTTCTAGTATCCTGTATAGATGAGGCACAGTCATTTGTTTCATATTTAAATTTTTTTTTTATTTTTAGCAATTTTATTTGTCAAAATTTAGTATGTTTTTGCAATAGCTTCCAAGACGTGTCCTATTGATTCAAAACCACTTTGAAATTGTTTTACAAATCATTAGAGATGAGGCACCCACATTTTTCCCCATTTTAGATCTTTATCAATGTTTTACATAATTTAAATTTACTAATTTAAAAAAAAAAGATTGGTGTTTAATAGCTTAAATTTCATGTGACCCACTGACAAGGAATAAAAAGGGCTAAATGGAATAAAAATGAGTGTGCCCCACCTATCCAGTCTAGTAGAATAATTTCACATTGATTTTGATTAACTTATGGGTCTTATGACCCATAAGCTATTGAAGAAAAATCAATCAATCAATCAATCAATCATCTTCCCCTTGTCTGCAGTCGGGTTGCGGGGTCAGCAGAGGCCCAGACTTCCCTCCCCAGCCACTTGTTCCAGCTCCTCCAGGGGAACCCCAAGGCGTTCCCAGGCCAGCCGAGAAACATCGTCCCTCCAGCGTGTCCTGGGTCTTCCTGTGGGCCTCCTCGTGGTGGGACGTGCCCAGAAGACCTCACTAGGGAGGCGTCAAGGAAGCATCCTAATCTGATGCCTGACCCACCTCAGCTGGCTCCTCTCAAAGTGAAAAATCAGCAGCTCTACTCTCAGTCCCTCCTAGATGACTGAGCTTCTCATCCTATCACTAAGGGAGGCCCAGACACCTTATGGAAAAAACTAATTTTGGCCGTTAGTTTGTGATTTTGTTCTTTCAGTCAAGACCTTTAAGCCTATGCCATAGATGAAGGTAGGGACGTAGATCGACTGGCAAATCAAGAACTTTGCTTTTTGATCCAGCTGTCTCTTCACCACGACAGACTGGTACAGCGCCCACTTTACTGCACCAATCCTTCTATTGATCTCCTGTCCATTTTGCCCTCATTCTTATGGATTCTGTATTTTCCTCCATCTCTTTTAGCCTCTTAACACGCTGCAGCATACATAACCATGATTATATGTGACTGCTGACATGTAAACAGACTGAAACTGATTAGAGTACCGTTTAGGGAGGGTACAGACTGCAGAGATGAATAAAAAGCTAAACTTGCTACAATCTTTGCCTCACTTGGCCCAAACCTGGACGGTGAATGTAACATAAGAAGCATGAAGTTCCATTTGGATGATAAGTATGGCTTGTGGAATTGGATCATCTTTTAGCATTAAAGCTTGTTTTATATATAACCAAATCTGATTATTTCTCAAGGTCATTTACGATGAGTGGTTCTGGTCGGGTCCTGAAACTGGTTAACGGACATGGGTGGTGAACAGAGACAGAAATGAATGAACTCCAACAGTGAACAAGATCCTAAGATGCTTAAACTCCTCCACTTGGGTCAGGACAATCTTCCCTGACCCAAATAAGGCGCTCTACCCTTTTCCAGCTCAAGACCATGGCCTTGGATCTGGAGGTACTGATCCTCCTCCCGGCCGCTTCACACTCATCTGCATCCTGCTCCAGTAAAGCTGTAGATCACGACCTGATGAAGCCAGTAGGGCCACATCATCTGCCAAAAGCAGAGGTGTGATCCCAAGGCCACCAAAATGGATCCCTTCAGAACCCCGGTTGGGCCGAACGTGGCCTCGGACAGAAAACACCCAAATCCAAAAATCTAATCAAATTTTATTTATATATCACATTTCAACAACAAGGCATTTCAAAGAGCTTTACACCATAAAAACACAAACATACAAAGTCATAGAAACACGACCAACAACTGAAACATTACATTTTCTCACTACATATCAGATTGTTTATTAATGTTCCATTAATTAGCGCATGGCTCTCATCTCGGGTCATGATGAGATGAGACTATTTCTAGTCAGAACCTCTCAACCTCACACACCAGCTCAGGCTCCCACCAGAGAGGTGATGCCCACTGATAAAAAGTCTTATCACCCAGGGTCAGATGGCCAAGGTCCCCTCCCTCGGCCTTCTAACATCCCACATTGCACCCAGCCCTTTTGGCCCACAGTTGGTGAGCCCTTGGGAAGGTGAACCCACTGTTGGCTGAGCCTGGCCAGACTCCATGTGTTTTGGCACCAGATGCTTGCCACGGAGCACCAACTCCAGGCCCGGCTCCAGGGTGGTGCCCTGGTGACCTGCGTCCAGGTGAGGGGACACTGTATCCATTAACTGTGCTCTTCATAAAGGGTCTTGGGCTGCTCTTTGTCTGGTTCATCACCTCTAGCATTGGGTGACCCTACAAGGGGTATGAAACCCCTGACAGCATAACTCCTAGAGTCACTTCAGCACTCAAACCCTTTCATCACGATAAGGTGGCAGCCTATGGAGGTGAAGAGAAAATAGGAAATATATTTTTTAAATACAAAATTGCCTAAAAAATAATAAAATGGGTCAAAATGAATTAAAAATGAGCGTACCTCATTGTTCCAGTCTACTAAAACAATTTTACACTGATTTCGAGTAATTGGGTGAAAGTTTAGTGAGAACTCCTGCTCGGGTTCTCACTAAAACCAGGAAGATAGAGCACTTAACACCAGTTTTAAAGTCCCTACACTGACTCCCTGTAGCTCATAGACTAGAATAGAAAAATACTGTTGTTAGTTTATAAATCACTGAACGGTTTAGTACCTCAATACATTACAGATCTGCTGTTGCATCAACCTTCCAGACCCCTCAGGTCTTCTGGTTCTGGTTCTGGTCTGCTCTGCATCCAGAACCAGAACCAAACAAGGAGAAGCAGCATTCAGCTTCCATGCACCACAAATTTGGAACAAACGTACAGAAAACTGTAAAACAGCTGAAACACTGAGTGCCTTTAAATCTCGACTAAAAACCCACCTGTTTAGAGCTGTATTTGAAACGTAATCAATTACGAATTTAATGACAGTTCTTAACTTAATTTCTTTGATTGTTGCATGACTCTGTGTTTTCATATTTTTATTATGTAAAGCACTTTGAAATGCCTTGGTGCTGAAATGTGCTGTTCAAATAAAATTTGATTGATTGATGACCTAGAAGCCAATATAAAAATACCTACAAATTATAAAAAGGACTCAAATCGAATATAAATGACTGTGCCTCATCTATACAGACTGGTAGAATTATTTCAAAGTGATTTTGAGTCATTAGGTGACATGACCTGGAAGCTATTGAATAAAAACCCTCAATTTTGGTGAAAAAAATTCCTAAAAAATGGAAAATTATTTAAAATGGAAAAAAAATGACTGTGCCTCATCTATAGAGACTAGTAAAACAATTTCAAAGTGATTTTGAATCAATAGGTCCCATGACCTGGAAGATATTGAAGAAAAACCCTAAATTTTGACGAAAAAAATTAATAAAAAATGGAAAATGGCTAAAAATGGAAAACAAATGTGCCTCATCTAAAGAGACTAGTATAATTATTTCAAAGTGATTCTGAGTCATTAGGTCACATGACCTGGAAGCTATTGAAGAAAACATATTATTTAATATTAAAATTATTGAAAATATTGAATTTAAAATTTTATAGATGCTATTTTGGCTCATGTAAAAGCCTGAATTAGCACTGACAATTAGTTCGTTGGTTACAATTCAAGGCATTAACGTTTCTTTGACAGGAATGTTTGGTTCGGGTAATTTGTTGACAGTCCCTAAGTCAACCTTCGGGCGCTGCGGCCGGGAGCGGTGGAGAACCGCTGGCCGACAGTAGCGTTCATAAATCGGATCAACCTTGAGCTAAACGCCGCTTACTCCCCGGAGCTCGAATATCGAATATCCAACTTGAAACTAACTTCACTGCGGTCATTAGCGGTAGCATCTCCCGGAAAATTACGACTTTACTAAGACTGCCTGTCTCGGTCTCGGCGCAAGTGGTATTTCTTTTTGAAATAAAACACGGGAACATTGGGTGTGGGACATCCAAGAGAAGGAGAAGGGGGGAGGGACTGGGGTCTCTAGGAGGTAGCGAGAACTAATATGCTAGCATTACATGGTGTAAGATTAACAACGGCCCAAACCCGTGTTTTAAATCAAGTTTTAAGATAATGTATCAAACCTCATGCGCAAAATAAAATATACCACAGAAATATGAAAGCATAGACTCACCGTTGGGGTTGGGTTTGCATTCGCCTCCATGGTCGCTAGCCTCGGTGATGCTGGTATTTCTTCACTATAACACCTGCGTCATGTGATTGGCTGGGTGTTGAAATCTGACAACGATTGCTAATGTCTGTGACCTGAAGTAACCTTGCCATTTTTGTACAGCGAATTTTTAGACGCTGAATTTGAGACGGCGAATTTGAGCAAGTTGAATTTTTAGGACACTGAAAATATTGCATTTGAATTTTTAAAAGTTGAATTTTTTTATATGCTGAATTTTTTTTAACACTGAAAAAATATATATTGAAAATTTTCTTTGAAATAGGAATGTGAATTTTTTTAACATATGAAAATTGCAAACATGTACAAATAATGACACTGAATTTAAAAAAAAATTGAATTCAGATGCATTTTTTATTCAAATTCTGATGGCACATATTTACTTCCATACTGCATCCTTCGAAGGACTGGTCTACGTAGGACGGGTCCTTCGAAGGCCGGGAAAAAACTAAGACCGGAAGTAAAATATCTGTGGATTCGGACAGATCTACCCTTCACCAACTGTCCCCGCCCCCACCTCAGCGTAACTCATGTTGCCAAGCAACCGTGACAGCGTGAAGCAGAGAGCGGAGAAGAAAAAAAAAACAAAAACAAAAAACAACGGAGCCGATGTTTGATTTTCAGTCATGTATTACTGATTTCTATATTATTCTTCAACTTTTATAGTAAAGGATGTTCCATAGTAAAAAGGAAATCTCTTAGTTTGATTATAAAATGTTCAAATGCACTTTTCTACAAGGAATACAAATTATTCATTTACAAATATAATACTCTCCACATCGCAGATAGGACATTACGGTTAAATAAACATATTATATTTGAAGGCTTAACTTTAATTAATCAATCAAACCGATGTGCTCTGCTTTGAAATACTTTGTAAACCAAACATTTTCAACCAGACCTGTCTGAATAATATCGGTGTTTAACTCCCACTCATTGGGGAAAGCTAGCGGGAGTTTTTATAACAATGTGCCAGGAGTTAGGCGTTTTCTCTCGGTGTACCGAACCTGGAGCGCCTGGCCGGCTGACAGCTGGAGGGGAGCTGGCTGTTAAAGCAGCGGTAGCAGACAGGTCCGAAAATGTCAGAGCAATATTGCAATTAGGTGATGTATTGATGAACCGAGCATATATTTGAGATTTACACACTTACATTCTCGCCTAAAAACGTTGAACCAAATCACGTTGTGCCATTTAAAGTGTTATATAGCTAAATAATTTGTCGCTATTCACCGCCATTATCGCTCTGCCTGAACGCCCAGTTGGAACCCGCAATGAATTATGGGATATCGCGGGCCGTGAAGGATACACCGGACCCATCCTTCAAATCTGGGGAAAAGAAGGACGCATTTGAAGGAGTCTTTGAATTCGGACAGGCCTTGTCGCCACGCTATGACGTAATCGGCCTACAAATACGTCCTTCGAAGGATGCAGACCCTGAATTCGGACACAGCTATTATCTCTCCAAACACCCATTCAAAGGCAAACAAGCTGTCGCCTGGAAACAAAGAAATAACAAGAGAACCTAACAACTGCAGCAGGAGCCCATGGGGTTTTGATAGTGGGCACAGGTGAGTTAATTAGAGAATAAGAAGAACCTGAAGCCACAGCCCAGGACATCTGCAAGGTCCAATTAGGAGCTGTGGATACAGACAGGATGCTAGCAAAATACATAAAAACAGGTTTTTTCAAAAGACTTGCAGTAGCACCAAACCAAACCAAAGACAAGAAGAACTCAAGATCATGACAGACGTAATGTCCAATGGTGGACAACATATAGAAGCTGCTGTCCTCTAAACAACAAAACTGTGTATAAGAAGCACAATCAGCTCTATTTCCATAGCCACAGAAATCAGAGAAACACACATTGCTGAAGTTTCTAAAGTGTGACTAATCCACAAATCAACTTTTTCTGCTTATAAACTGTCTAAATATGTTACTAAGGGTTCTGTGCAAATGTTGACATTTCCATGTGAATTTGTTTAATTCTCCAGTATTTTGCCTAAAACTGTCTCAGTTTTGCCCTCCTCAGACTGAACAATAAGCAGTTCAATTCTCCTGTTTGGATATAAAAGCTTCAGATGAACAACACAGATGAATTCAAATTGATTCCATTATTTTATATTAGTTGGCCAATACTTGTTACTGACACAAAGTGTCTTTCTAAAGGACACTTAGGCTGGGGGTTGGACCTCTGATCCCCCAACTGGTTATCTGAGGAAGCCAGCAGATTGCATCAACTTTCCCTTGGATTCATTGTCCATCCGGAGGATCTGAGAGGAGACGGGAAGGTTCAGAGGAAGTCTCCTTTTAAGACTTGCAACTCTGATTTGACACAGACGTGGTGAACAGAGTCACGGCAGTGAGATTACTGCAGGTAGAGAATGTGGAAATGTTTTTGTTGATGTTTTTATCTGCTCAGCTAAAATCAGTTTTTACTTGGACTGAATTAGCCTGATTTATGGATGAAACCAGAAGTTCACATACACTGAATAAAAAGACACATCCACCCTGTTTTCTTTCTGTCTGAAGTTAAATCAGACCAAATTTCTCTTGTTTTACATCAGTCAGAATCACCAAAATTATTTATACTAACTAAATTCTACAATAATGAGATAAAACATATCAGGGATATGTTTGGTTATGTTTTCGAAATCAGGATTTTCGGATTTGTGGCCTCCTCCTCACTCACATCTCTCACATGAAAACATTTGCTCTGTTGTCCTTAAGCCACTTTGGACACTTTGGCGTCCGATGACCCCTCAGATTGACCCTCCTGGCTGATGCCTTTAGAGCTTGCTTTAATATTTCCACATAATAGTTTTTCCTTATGATGTCATGTATTTTATGAAGGCATCAGTTCCTCCAGCAGCAAAAACATTCCCAAGACATGATGCTGCCACCCCAGTACTTCATTAGGACAGTACAAGCTTTTTCCTCCAAATCTAGACGGCCATAATGACTGTTTCACTTTCACATTATCAGACCACAGGAAATGTCTCAGAAAATTGAAATCTTTGATCCTGTTTTCATACCTTTCAACCCATGTCAGTACAAGGCCCGTTCCACTGTGGAAATGTCTTCTAAAATGAAGATACATTTTCACAAAATGTTTTTTTTTCTATCCTGTTAATTGTGAAGGCTGAATTTTTTCATCTGTCCCACCTGCCTTATATTCTATTATATTAAGAACCAGACTCCTGGTGGCTGCTGTCCAATATGCAAATACAACATTGTGGGTCAAGCTTATTGTTAGATATTTTTTGGTATTATCATTATTACTTTAGTTCATATTCAGTCTAATGTTAATCAGTATTATTGTGATTTTTAGTTTAAAGTGTTCTCTTCCTTATGTGTGTATAAACTGACCTGGAGGTTACGACTGTCTGTTTATCTTCATGTGAGACAGTTAACTCTGTGTTTCCCAGATCTTAAATTCTTCTTGTGTTAGTTTGACCTAGAGCTGAACTGGGCTCAGATCGTAGATCAGATATCACACCTGGAACTGAGTTGCTGGTTTGTTTAGGTTAGAAGTTTTACGACCTTTGTTGTTCTTCCTGACTGCCCCTTTTGGTTGTTCTGCTTGACAATAAAACAGGGGCTCGCGTGGAAGGAGATCAGAACTTTCTGTGAACGGCTGATGAGGTTGTTGATGGAGAGTTCTCCTTTTGCAAAAGCTTTGTCTATAAAATTCATATACGTTGTCTGTGGTCTTTTTATGTAGGTTCGAGAAAAGTACCTATCATTTGGTGCCGAAACCCGGGAATCTCTCAACCCCCGCTGACAGGCAGAGGAAGACGCGCTGAATCCGTGCACGGCCAGAGTCAACTGGACCTGGAAAGAAAGACCCAGGAAGCAAAATTCTTTGCTGGGCCAGCGACGTAGGTCCGACTTTGTCTGCCAACGGCGGAGTGACGAGATCCGACTGGACAACCCGAAAACTACAGAAACGTAGGTGAATTTTTAAAATGGCTATTTTAGAGGTCTGAGTATCCTTGTTGAACAGCGTTTTGACTAAAACTCTGGGGTTTGAGTATCCTTGTTAAACAGCGTTTTAACTAAAACTCTGGGGTTTGAGTATCCTTGTTAAACAGCGTTTTGACTAAAACTCTGAGGTTTAAGAATCCTTGTTAAACAGCGTTTTAACTAAAAATCTGTACTCAGGAGAGGAGAGGTGTTGCTAGAACCTTTCTCTTTTCGAGGAAACCCCATAAGGGTAAATCCTCATGTAGATAGGATGTTTGAATTGTGCTGATATTGCTGTTTGTCTACTGCTTTGATATGTGTGTGTGTGCGTGAAAGAGTGATTGGAGGTTTAAATACTGCTCAGTATTTTACCTCATATAACACAGTGGGATTAAACAGCAAACCTCTTGTGGATGCAAAAGGCAAGATTCTCCCACTCGACAGAGTTGAAGCGGAGAATACCACAACAAGGTATTTTTAATTGCTGGCCTACTGAAAAGATCTCCAGTTCATAGGACTCCCTAGGAGTCAACGAACCTGGACTAAATTTAAATAAATAAAAATTTTCGAAGCTAAAATTGATTTTAAATAATAGAAAAAGAAACATAAAATAGATGGGAAGCTAAAAATTGATAAATGACAAACAATTGTTGGAATTTTGGAGAGTAGTGAAGAAAGAAAAACGGGAATAAAAAAGCTAAAAAGGAGGATGAACTAAGGTGTGCTAAATTATGGTTAATAGCAGCTAAAGACAAAAAATTCGTAGAAGCAAAAAACCTATTTGTTAGACCGAAAGATAATAAAATCATTCTAAGCACTCGGAATGCTGTAACGGTGCAGGGAGTGCAAGCTCCTGCAGCTGCTCCTCCCCCCGTCGCTGCAGCAGCTCCGTCTGCCCCAGTCCCAGCAGCACGACTGTACCCCTCATTAGAGGAAGGTACACAAAACTTATATGCTTTCGCACCCTGGACCTTGAAAGAGGCCAGAAAGGCTGTAGAAGGAAAAAACGCCTGTAACAGAAGACCCCGATAAGTGGATAGAAGACATGACTGGATTAATCCGTTCATATAGATTAAATGGGGTAGAAGCAGGAGAAGCAGCCATACCCTCATTAGGAATAGATTGGGTAGAAGTAAGAGGAAATTATACAGGGAAAATAACAAATAATATTTTAGCTCCAATTCCATACCCTCCAGGAGCTAACCCTGCTGTCTGTGATGATTTTAAAACAATGAAACCCGTTGTGTGAGAGAGTTAGAACAAATTTCCGTAAAAAGGCAAATTATAGTCATCTGTTAGAAATTAAACAAAAAGTTGGAGAGGACGTAGACGACTTTCGTCTATGATTTGAGAAGGAGTTCAAAGTTCACAGTGGGATCACTTATGATGAAGGACTAAAAAGCGTATATCAACAACAACTAAAAGAAAAACGCTTTAATGTCGAGTTTCCGCCCTGAAATTGAGGGCTGGATTAAAAAACACCTGGTTGAATATGATGCTGCCTCAGTCCCACAGCTGATGAGGTGGGCACAACATGCAGAAAAAGTAGTCAAATAACCAAAAAACAGGATCAGATGTTTTTCATCTGGAGGATTTTGGAGAAGTAGACACCTCTGTCTTTTTCCGCGGCTCCTCAACAGGCCAGGGGAGAAACAGAGGCAGAAGAGGTCACCTTAGGCAGCGACCCCTAAGTCATAAACCAAAGGACAACGATGTCTGTTGGACTTGTGGCAATACTGGCCACTGGTCAAGAAACTGCCCTTCAAAGAATGCTGCACGGGGCAACAAGAGGGATGGTGGAGTGAGGGGACCACAAACAGAAGAAATACACAGCATGATCAGACTCTACCACACCCCAAAAAGACAAACCACCAGACTAAATTGATGAAATGGTGGACATAAGTTCAGTTTGTTACACGTTAAGGCAAAATAATATTTAATGTTACTAAAAATTAGGTTTAAGCCTCACAAGTCAGAAATAATTACTTTTAGGAAATACTGGTGTTTTGTTTTGTTTGTTTGTTTTGTTGTTTTTTTATCATTCCTACACTTTCAAAGAAAAACCAGTTGAGAGACGTCTCACTGAAATAAAAACATGGGAACAACTTCCTTGTATGCTAAAAGTGGAATTATGACTTTCCTGAAGGAGGAGAAGCTGAAAAATAAAATTAAATAATAAAATTCTCCCCAAAGAACAATGTTTAATATATTGTGTCGTAATCAGAGTATAACACCAACTTGGTGAAATGATCCTTTGGCTGTATAACTGGAGGGGTCAGAGGTCAGAGTAAGGTACCGACCTGGATATTATTCCAGCCTCTTGACTCTCTTAGGCCTTTTTGAGAGGAGGGCTGCCCGCTGACCTCACAGTCTGCAGCACTAAGATCGACAAATTTAGAGAAATCCATTGTTCTCTGGTGAGACGTGACACAGATGAAGTTAACATAAACTTACATTCTACATTTTAAAGGTTAATATTGTACAGGATAAAAGAGACTACAGCTTTTAACATGTTTCATGTTAAAAGTTGAATAAGGAAAGGATTTATGAGTTCTTAAAAAATTGGGTAATAAGCGGCTAAACACTATACGATCACAAGAGAAAAGTTATATGGAAAATGTTTGTAAAAAGAAAAAAGACACAGAAAGCCAAACAAACCCTAATTGACTCTTATTTGCTTCTTTCCTTTTCCTCTGTCTGAGCCTCACTGCGGTGCGTCTGACCTCCGACCTCAACTCAAACCTGTCCTGCCAGATCAGATGACGTCCCTCCTTCATCACCAGCCAATGACAGTTGATAAAGAAGCGAAAAAGGACATGATGATTTCTGCCACCTGAAGGCACTAAGATGTCCGCTGATTTTGATTCCTCGACATCTGGGAACTGCCATGCAGCAAACTACTGTATGGAGTCCTGCTGGACGTTTGGACTGGAACTAAATTCATTGGTGGACAACCTGGACATTCACTAAGGGACGATCTGGACAACTTATCCAACACCAGAGCCAGTTGGACTGACAGGGAGCTGGAGGAGAGGCGGGGGGAGGACCAGCTGCAGCGACGCCAACAGCAGGAGGGGGAAGCGAGAAGTGAGACAGTGGAGAAATGCGAGATAAGTTACACACACACCACTGTGATAAAGAATGTGCTCACTAATCCTGTTTGCATATAGGAATAATCTACCCAGAAAAGAACATTTTAAAGGTTTTTAGGTACAATGTTAGATAAAATCGTTCATTTTGTACCCGTTAACTCAGTCCTTAACAGAAGGACCAGTGATCCTCTTAGGGCCCACGGGCCATAGGTTGGGAAACCATGAAGAAAAAAAAAATTATAATTATTAAAAGTTAAACAAAAAAAAACTGATAGAGCTATGCAACTAAATTACACCAATTATAAAAAAAATGTATTAGAGATTCTAAGCTAATGAAGATTTTCAAATGTTTTATTTACTAGTTTGGAACTAAATTAAACATCTCTACGTGTTGAAAATAATTGATATTGCAGTGTTGAAATATTATGAAATATTTCGTTGAATTTAACTGAAAAATTTAATTTAGAGTTTAACAAAGAAAAACCAAAATATAACCCTGCAATTAAAATACGTGTCTGCTAAAGTATCTTCTATAAAACTATGAGTTCACCTGCATTAACTACTAATCCTCCCAAAGACTTTATAAAAGCTTAAGTGATTGTGACACATGGGCAATGCCATGTGTAAAAAGGGGGAAAAGGGAAAATGGTGAGGTAACTACATACTATATAACTACTAAATTCTTACATAAAAAATTTTTTTGTTATGAACTTTTGAGTTAACAAATACTGTTAGATGATGATTAATGCTTTTTCTAAGTGGGTTGAAATAGTTCCAGCAAAGCATGCAGATGCTTTGATGGTAGCTAAGGCTATCTGCAAAACTATATCCCAACACACGGTATTCCACAGAATGTTTAGATTTAGTGAAGCTCTATATGAGCATCACCCCGACAGCTGATGGTCTAAACACCTTTTGAAATAATTCATGGGAGAGCTTACAGATTGCCTCTGTTTGCTCCAGAATACAAAAAGCTGATGAAGAACAGACATTAGCAGATTATATGATCAGAATCCTGAAACAGAAAGAGGTGTTAAATGCAAATTTACTGCCATCTGATTTTCTTCCCTCGCAGGAAGAGCAAGGTGACTGGGTCTACATAACGGTCATCAAACGAAAGAACTGGACGAGTCCACGGTGGGAAGGACTGTTCCAGGTGCTGATGACCACACCAACAGGTGTAAAGATTGCTGAAAGACCCAGCTGGATACATCTCAGTCACTGCAAGCTGCAGAGAGTGTTGGATCCCTAATCCGGAGTGGCGGGGAAGGCTGGCTTCACAGGGGTTCCATTTTTTAGGGTGGTTCGTCTCAACGCCAGTGAAGAAACTCGACAGATCCTCACTCTTTAGTTTGGGGGTTCTAACATCTCTGTGTGCCGAGCAGCAATGGAGACTCCATATGCCAGATGGATCTTCTACTGCACTGTGACTGCTGTATGTTTGATGTTTGGAGAAGGAAGTGACCTCACTTTCTACCCACATGACTACAGAACCAACCTGTAGTGGCAGCTGATGAACAGGACTGCTCACGAGGAGAAAAGGTGAACTGCTATGTGTGTGCGCAGCTACCAATCGCCACACACAACTCAGGTCTGCACCCAGAGAGCATCACTGATGACAAACAGATGTGTCTCTATGGCTTGAGCACACAACCATGACTCAGCGTCCCCGTGAAAAGAAGAAAATGCAAATGGTGCAAAAAGGATTTTTCTGTTCTACTTCGGACAGGAGATGCCACAAAAGGACTTTTTGGATCTATGAACTGTTCATTTGAGGATGACGTACTTCCGTTTCCACCGTTTCCACAAGCCACATGGAAAATACCAGAGACCATTTCGTTAGCAGGAGCTAAACCAGGATCTCTGGGGAACTGTGTTTATAATAATGGACATGTTGCTCTAGGGACGTTGCCCTGGAACTTGTGTAACAAAGTTTACACCTACTGCGAACCGTCACAGGATTTCATCGACTGCACAGCCTGCAGGGGTCAAAGGGCGACTCCACACTGCAAAGTCTGGAAGGACAACCCAGACTGTGACAACCTGCTTCAGGAAAGGAGTTTCAACACCACGCATAAGACAAAAAGGAGACAAGAGACAACACTGTGCAGCGCCATAGTGCCAGGAGATTATGGCTCACGGATGTTGGCAGACTGGTACTTCATATGCGGCCTCTAATCAACCCGATTGCGTTCATCAGGAAAGCACAAAATGATCTACACACCCGCTCCAAACGAACAGTTATGTCAGAGGTCAAAAGATGGGCAGGCCTAACAACCCACATTGGAGTTCCATGGGAATTCAGGATTTGGAACGGCGGAGAAAAATTCATGCAAAGCCTGTTTCCATGGGTTGGTCTAGGAGAGATTCGGGACCACGTTGAGATAAACAGGTACGGATTACTGCGACTAATCAACATCACATACCAGCTGGCCAATGGCACCATGAAAGAACTGACTGAACTGAGAAACATGGTTATGCAAAACCGTGTTGTCCTGGACTTTCTCACTGCCCCTCAGGGAGGGGTCTGCAAAATCATTGGCCCAACGTGCTGTACTTTTGTGCTTGATGAAACAGGAACTGGAGAAACTTAAACATTACATAGAAAGTGGAACACAAGGATCATCTCCTTTTGATTTTCTTTCTTGGCTCACTTCCAGACCATGGTGGAATTTACTGGTGAAGCTTGAAACACCTATTCTGGGTGTTTTGATTCTTTTTTGCCTGTTCATAGGTTGCATTTTTCCATGCCTACGAAATATGATGTTTAAAACAATTAACACAACTGAAGATGACTTGTTTCGAGTTCTGATGGTTTTCTGAACAGTGATGAAGTTCTGTAATCAATAAACAGATGAATTCATTTGCTGAATGACTCCTACAACAAGTGGTTGTAGAGATGAGTAACCTGCATTTGATTTTTTGTTGTTTCTTTTATTTTTCATTTATTTCATTATATTACATTTATTCATTGTGTATTTTCTGTGTTTAGATTAGAAAAAAAAAACTTTTGCATTTATTGGTTCTTTTCTTTTCTTTTATTTTCTATGCTTGGCTTTTGCATAAAGTTTACACACATAGTAAAATGATAAAAAGGGGGGAAATGTTACATATTTTTTGGTATTATCATTATTACTTTAGTTCATATTCAGTCTAATGTTAATCAGTATTATTGTGATTTTTAGTTTAAAGTGTTCTCTTCCTTATGTGTGTATAAACTGACCTGGAGGTTACGACTGTCTGTTTATCTTCATGTGAGACAGTTAACTCTGTGTTTCCCAGATCTTAAATTCTTCTTGTGTTAGTTTGACCTAGAGCTGAACTGGGCTCAGATCGTAGATCAGATATCACACCTGGAACTGAGTTGCTGGTTTGTTTAGGTTAGAAGTTTTACGACCTTTGTTGTTCTTCCTGACTGCCCCTTTTGGTTGTTCTGCTTGACAATAAAACAGGGGCTCGCGTGGAAGGAGATCAGAACTTTCTGTGAACGGCTGATGAGGTTGTTGATGGAGAGTTCTCCTTTTGCAAAAGCTTTGTCTATAAAATTCATATACGTTGTCTGTGGTCTTTTTATGTAGGTTCGAGAAAAGTACCTATCACTTATTGTTCTGAAAACGTGGTAATCTTGTTTGATGTAGTCATCATGAGATGTTAGTGAGTTGTCACTAAAGAGTCACATCTGAGGAGAGCTCTCTGCAGAGAAATGCAAGCTGACAGGTGGGATTAAATTACTCCTAATTAGCCACAAAGTGGCTGAATGAGTTCAGGTTCCAGGACACCAGGACGACTGCCATCACTTTTCTTGGAGCTGACGCCTTTTTGTTTGTCATGCCACAGTGCAGGTTATAGTTTGTCAGATATGATCAGCATCAACACTGTTGGTTCTAAGCTTGTGTCCTTTGTGCACTAATGTGGCTCGGAGCAGAGCTGCTGGGTTCTGTGCCAGAAAATATTTCACAGATTTGAAGGAAAACTGTGTTAATGTGTTACTGAGTTTGACAGCTTAGCAGAAAGGCTGTCTTATTTTAAATATTATAAAAATCTTTACTTTTAGTTGCTGCTACATGAAATGATGTACTCGAAGTAATGAATAAAGAAAATTCAGTTTTAAATCATATACTGTACTAAATATATTTTACATTTTTGTTGAGATTATCCAAATACTTTCGGTTTTATAAAGGTCTCAGTAGTTATGGCTGATCTTCTCTAAATAATTTCCTTATTGACAAAGCAATAAGAGGGAATGTCTTTTTCAAGTCCACAGATTCTCAGTAGGATTTAGGTCTGGACTTTGACTAGGCCATTCTAACACATGGCTATGATGCATCATTCCATTGTAGCTCTGACTATATGCAGAGTGTTGCTGTATGACTGGAAGACAAACCTCCGCCCCAGTTCCAAGCAGAAGGTCCATTCCTGCACATTCTTCACCATCAATCTTTGGGATTGAAAGTATTTTTGAATTCATTTGAGTTTATTTAAATTGACATCTTTTTTTTAATATCTTTTCTTCCAGGATTATCTCAATTCCCTCCATGTTCCCACAAACAGATCTCCTCTCCTGTCCCTGCTAATACAGAGTATTTCCCCAGCATGATACTGCCATCACCTTGTATCACTGTAATATGTGTTCAGGGTGATTTTCTGTGTCTTTGCTGTTCTATATTCTTTCCATGTTCAGATAATGGATTGAACAGAACTCTGTGAGATGTTCACCATATCGCTTTACAAACAATCTGACAAAGTTCAGCCATATAAATACTAGTGTGGTGTTATGAAAATACCAGACATAGAGATTCACATAAAGAACACACTCAAATATCTGGTGCCACCTGGTTGCTCACACTGGTTTTAAACGTATCTATACAATTTAATCTAAACTTTTTAGGCCGTTTATGGCGGGAGGAGCCTCCTAAATCAAAGCCACATCCTATTAAAAGTGTAATCAGGCACACAGTGGTGAGACTTCAGGCCTAGTTTGACCCCATCAAGTCTTAATGAGGTCCACCGAGTCGTTGACCCGCACATTTAAATAACATGCATCAATATTAATAGGTTATTAATGACTCAAAGCAATTATGCATACAGCGAATCGGACAGGGACCGCCGAGTGGAGACGCTGAGAGATTGTGGGGTGTGCGCTCGTGTCTGTCGATAATTTTTTGTGTGTTTATAAGAAGTAAAAAACTATAATTTTTGAATGAAAAGCTGTTATCTGTGGATAAACTGTAAATTTACACAATGGTGAGCCCACTAAAGCACAGGCTCTCCAACGGCAACATTAGCCTCTTGGTTCTCGATGACCGTTTTACAGTATGTGCTGCCATGTTGATGGAGTTATGAGCAAAACTTACTTTGCCACTGGAACAGTTCGAAGTGGCAACACTGACAACAGTTCTGACTTTCAAACTGTATTTCACTGTATTTCAATGTTATCACATTGATAGTACATTACACTCAGTTTGATTGGGAACCAAAACTCCAACATGTTCAGTTGGTGTGGTCTGCTTTAACACTGCACTGTGTCAAACCAAGCCCAATGCAACCTTTTCCCCTCCTCACCTGTGGTGGCGCTGCACCAAGACCCACTGAAGGAAACGATACGGAAACATCAAGAAGACGGTCAACGCAACTTCCTTCTCAGCGAAATGCGTGGGATTGTGTCGCCTCCACCCGGTGACTCTGCGCTGTGTTAATGTTATTTCTGTCAGGGTGCGATGTGACGGATGGAGCAGACACACAGGAAGTTGAATTCGTGGCTCAGTGTGGTTTACTGAGATCCAATATTGGCTTCTCCACAATTTAAGCCATAAACACAGACTTCCTTACTTTCATAAAAAAATAATAAAGCATCATATCTATATGGCTATAAAGACTGTCACAGCAATGTTTCACCTCTGAATCCAGGGCTAAATTGAGAAACTAACCTACCGCTACCTCACAAGCTAGCATAAAAACAGCTTAAAATTCATGACCAGTAAATTCATTTTAAAACATTTTACAAACCCCTAGAACTTTATCAGATGATAAATGAACATCTTACAGACACACCACTTAAACAAACAGTGTATTAACTTGTTTAAATTCAAGATATTTCACTATGATGGGACAAACAATCCATAGTTCTTACCTTTTAAGCACAAACTCGTTAAATTAATTATCTTTTTATCACCACAGACACACTTACTTTTCCTTGTTGTTTCAGGATTAGTTTCAGCTTGTAGGTGAGGAAATGTCTAAAAGGTGTAACAGAAAGTCCAGTTACTAATAAAATCCATCTGGTCTGACGGGACACACTGGTTGGGTAAAAAGCCTGGGCTCACAGGGAGCAGCTCACCTTTAATCAGTGATTTCTAGCTTGCTCATTGTTTTATGAAGTCAGTTGATAAAAGCAGATGCCATGCTGTCTGTAAGGTTCTTTCTCTAACACAACTTAAAAGATTCAAAATTTTCTTGGGGCAAGTATGTCTGAAAATTCCTCTTGAAAGTTGGTGACAGACAGTAAGTCTGCTGTTAGCGTCAGCTAACCAGGTTCTTCTGTCATTTCTTTCCTCAGTTTCTGTTGACAGATTATTTCTAGTAACAGGTTCCGAGCTCAACCATAAACATGTTACACACATTTTCATTCACAAAGGTATTTTGTTAGAATCTATCAGACCCCAACCCATACCTAAAGACGTGTTTATGTGATCTGTAGGGACTGCAAAGCATGGAGCCTAAATGCTTAGTCACCAATAAACATACAGTGGATGGCAATTTGCAGGTTTTGGCAGATTTTTCTGTGAAACTTGAATTTATTTCTGGAAAACATGCCTTCAGGGATTTTCTTCATACCTAAAGTATTCAGGAGTAAGTGTAGTGTGGGAAGCTGAAATACAGCAAAGCAGCCAGTCGAGGAGTGCCTTTCCTTCCTGGTCCCAGCTTCAGCAGAAGACAGTTTCCACGTTGCATATTCATATACATTAACGTACATTTAGTGTGTACTATATTAAAATCAGCATTTAAAAGCAGTTTTTGAAGGGGATCTCAAGGATTCAGATTTTAGCTATTTGGTCCACTGTTTTTACCAAACCATATTAAAGTTAGAATAAATAGAAAATTTAAAAACTGTGGAAAACAAACGCTTTGATGAAATCAGAAAAACTTTCATCTGTAATGTAAATTAGATCAAGTTTATTGGAAGATATTATATATATATATATCTGTTGTGTTAAAGGCGGCCTCAGTAGGTTTTCTAAAGAGACAAGAAAAGGACAAAGGAAAACCACCTACATGAGTCTGTTGTTAAAAAATAAGGAGAAATGACTAACACAACTGGAAAATAAAATCACAGCATGTATCCAGAGAACTGGATCTTTTAAAGATCAAGTAAAATTATGTCTTTCACTTACATTTGGCATTTCTTTGGAGTAAATTATTGATATCCTACTCAAAAATAGTAATAAATTAATAGTAATAAACTGTAAATAAAGGTTTTAAATCAAGCTAACAACAAAAAAACCCTCTGGTTTTAGACTTTACCAAGTTATTTTTAAATACCGAATTAAAGTCTTATGACTGATACATCTTGCATTTATTTGTAAAACATCTCAATATCCTACTCAAACTAGTACGTAATTTGTAAATAAAGGTTTTTAAAAAAGCTACAACCAAAAAAACTTTCCATCAGCGATAAGCTGCTGTGATCAGCGCTGCTGATGGAAGATAACAACCCGAAGCCATTCACTGGGGCTGAGAACATCCGAGGAGGGTGAATATGTGGAATTGGGAAGATCATCACACAACCCTCTTCTTCACTGGCAATGGGGGAAAAGATCCTGATTCTTCCCAGAATCTCCCATTTCATCAACTGGTGACTTATTTTTTTTATAACCAACTACAGAGACTGGGCTATTTGGCTGTTACTTTCCTGTCATTCAGGTGGTTCTGACTTGGTAATTTTCATCTAAGTTACTGTCACTTTTAACATGTCCTGTCCAGCAGTGTGACACAAACAGGTTTACTTTCACAAGCGGTCCAATACGGCTTCTGCTATGAGTGTCCACCTGATATATAATCTATATATAGAAAATCATTAGAAATTGTTTTGGGTTTATTTCAAATCTAGTGTACATGTAGACCAAAAAGAAAGAAGAAAAGAAGGGGGGAAAGGTTTTAAAGAAAAAGAAAGATAAGAGTAGAGGAAAGAAAGAAGCTTAGAGAATACAAGACCCAAGATGACAACCATATCGACAATGCACAACAATTACATCATCACTGTAAAGTACACAGTACAGGTTAATGCAACCGTAACCCAACTGAGACTGAGTCTAAAAAAACCTGAATCCAAACACCTGAGTGAGTAATCGTGATCCATATATCTGATTTTCTTCACAACTGCCTTCAGCTTACATTAAAAGTCATTCATAGCCAAACAAACCTGTTGTTGCTCAACACATCTTATTTAGATTAGTGGCGCAAAAAGTGGGCATGCATAGGGGCGCTGCACCAGAGGGGGCGTCAAAACCTCGTCTGGAGGGGGCGGCGCGCCGATGACGTCTTCGCATACAGTCGAGCGTCCTTACGCTCCTTCACCTCGCGCCTATAACGGGGTAAATGTAGCGAGTTTTCACGTATCTTCATTTGGGGGGGGTTAGAGCGAGCGTATGTTGTGTACGCATCCCTTCACCTTGACGTAACTTCCTTCGGGGGGCGCCACTTTATGTGTTCGCATCCACCTGAATAATATGTAGTTGTGACCCTGATGCAGACAAGTAATGGAAAACATGCTTGTAAACAGGAAGATATGAAGCGCTCATGAAGAATAATAATGCTGAATCTAAATCTGAAGGCAAAGTTCTGTTTCTCTGCTGTAAAGATAAATGCAGTGCGAATACATTCAACAATTTTCCTTTTATGTTGTTTTTCTAACTTGGTGTAGCCTGATAGATGCTGATGGTAAGGTGAGATTTTCTCTTCCTGTGAACTCATATACTCATGTCTGGGGGGCAGACAGCAGTCCGCCGTTCATATGTGGCTCTTCAGAACCACAGTGTTTGCAGGAGGCAAAGTAGCCTTTACTGCTGTAGATGAGATGTGTGTATGTGTGTGTGTCCTAAAGTTTTTGTCTTCACAGCATTGAGGTAAATATAAAGAGTCCAGAACAGCACAAGCTGACAAAAAGTTCAAGGGGCTGGAGGGTTAGCACTTCAGAGAGGAGAACGTAGCACAGAAATCCCAAAATCCGGACCGAAGCAAAGGCTTAATCCTTTTATGTGAGGCCTCTTTTCATGTTGTGTGTGACAGATGCATGTGTGAACATCTACTGTAAGCAAAGCCTTTTTTATAGTGACACTTGAAAGTTTGGAAGTTCAAGTCTCTTTATATTTCTGCATGAATCCATCCCTAAACATCATCAGATGTTAATTATATGAGATATGAATAACAAGAAAAACTGGTAGCTCCGCAGATTGGCCTCCTGTACTGGGAACCACAGGTTCCATAGTACTATAGAGGAAAAGTACTGTACTGACATCAGATTGTGGAACTATTTAAGTTAATGTGTTTCATGACGTGAAACACTTTCTATAAAATTTCCTAAAGGTTTGTGGGCTCTGTTGGCCTTTATTGACAGTAATCTGACTTGAAAACGGTTTGTGAGAGAGAGGTCAGGCCTGTCAGGACCGAAACGCGTGAGAACCAAGACATCCCACACATGGGCCACGCTTTACTCCTGCACTACGCCCAGACTTATGTTTTCTCACCTTTAAGTCTTAATTATGATGATTTTAATTTATAATTTATGAAAACAGGTTAGAACACTACATCACATCAATAATAAAATAAATAAATACAGAAATGTGAGCTTAAAAACTATGTTCAGTACCTGCTTAAGACCCATAGTAGTTTCCACAGGAAGCCTCCCAGGAATAAGGTGGATAGCTTTTGTTTCCACATTAGTGACATCATTTAACACCTTCCTTTGTCACACACAGAAACAATTAACCAGCTATGAGTCACCACGATGCGCTTCGCCCCTCATTTGTTGAGAACGGGATGATATGAAATGTATGTTCCGGTTCGTCTGTAACGCTAAAGCACAGCCACCGCAGAGTTCAGTCTATCTGCTCTGGTACCCCCTCTGAACGGGTGTCAGCAGCTCCGGCAGGGAAAAGACTGCAGTACTCCATCACCGCGCCAGTCAATTTAAGGATGCTTAGCAGTCCCCCCAAAAAGACAAAAACAGTCAATAAAATCCTCCCAGACCGAACTTGAAAGTTGGACGTTATGCTGCTAACACTTAGCTTCCGTCAACAACTCATAGGCGGAAGTGAGAGCGCTGCGCAACGTCAATAATCCAATAATGTTCCTACCGCGACACCGCGCTAAATAACTTAACGAAGCTTCGAGGCCGATAAATTTTCCTCGAGATATTTTAATAATCAAGTTACTTGAATCATTTGAGGAATCGTTTCAGCCCTAAAATAAATTATTTACCAGGAGATCCAAGAACATAGAATTAACATTGGTTAGCTTGTTGTTAGCGATAGCATTGTTATCGTAGACTAATTACTTAAAATAGCACAACGGCAGAAACAAGTCACCAACCTTTTAATGCTTCTTTTGCCCCTAAATGGTTGACCCAACATGAACAAAATAATTGTATGCTCCAGGCTTTTGAAAACTTTCTTCGTATAATATGAATTCTGCAGCTCCAGATAGTTAATTATGTGGATCACCTCCGGGAAAATCCTCACGATTATGAGAAGTCTTGTTCCAGCCTATTTAGCTCCTCGTTGTGATCTATTTCGCCCTGTTTTGAACCAGAGAAATCCTCTTCCGGACCTCCATCTGAATTTTGCTCGTCATCAGGGCTACGTGTCTGAAATCCAGCAATTATGGGTTGTTGGTTTCAGATGTTTTTCAAACCAGAAGTGGAGCATCCAAAAACTTACATAGACAGGCTGATTGTGGGTCGTTCCATAATCATGATGCTCTGCCTGGGGCTGTTTGTGGGAACCACACCCTTTTCTAAAAAAAAATAATAATAAAGAAATTAATTAAATGATTTAATGACATCATAGTTGTAATATTAGATTAAGGGATAGCTTACTTTTCTGTGTGTTTTGATTGAGGTTTTGCTATGATGACTAAACTCCAATTAGTGATGGTTTGTGTTGTAGGAGCTTCCAGTATGAAGGTATGAAGCCTGCAGCTGCTGCTGCCTCTCGTCGTTGTGCAGTTTGAGAACGGAGAGGCGCAGAGTCCTCCAGCTCAGGCCAGGGGATCAGTGCTGTCTCTGGGATTTGATATAAATTCAGTTTGATTCATTTGAAGTTTCTGGGTTTCTTTTGCCCCAGGTTCTTGACATCTTCTTTTCTACAATCAATACTTTGCATGATTGACTTTCAGGGCTGAAAATCAGGCACCAACTCTTACGTATGAAATCTGAGTGTTCTTCTAATGCTCAGCTGAATCATACAAGCAGTAGAGCCAAAAATAGAAACACAGTGGATCTGCACCAGGGACGTGATTATCAGATTAAAGTCACTCATCCAAGTTGCTGTGCTGCTAATTGTTTATTTTTTAAAGTATATTTTCTACCTTTTTATATCACAGTTTTGACAAGATCAGTTATCATTTTGGATATAACCAGTAAGGTAACTGGTAATCTAACTCTGGAAATAAAGTAATCAGTAAAGTACTTTAGGTACTGTTTAAAGGGTTAATCTTAAAAGAAACTGATTTTCGCCTATTTAGGTCTCAGTATTTGCAGATTTTTCTGTACATCAACTCCAAATCATTTTAAAAAATTGCCCATGCCGAGATCTTCTTTTAAAGAGCGTAACTATAAAGACTAGTTTGGGAGGCAAACACAGGAGTGCGCTGACATTTGCAAAGCAGTCAATCTGGGAGCTCTGCACAGTGAAGACGAAGAAGATTGTGGATGTTAGTTTCTGCTGTAATGCCAAGATGTTTGCATTAATACATTTATTTTCTAAGTCAGAAAGTCCACTAAATTTGTCAGATGGATAAATTTCAGAGTAATGCACTGATTGTTTTTTTCAAGAGAACAACACATCTCTGTTTTTATTAGAATTGTTCAAACTTGTGATTTCATTCACATATTTAAATTCATGTTAAAGACTTACAATGAAAGCTGAAGATGTTGGTGATTCTGAGATGTTATTAAGTTTGAGAGAAGAAATTTACTTTTTTTGTACAGCTCATGTCAAGGCAGAGGTTACAAAGTGCAGCAGCAATATATGGCAGACAATAAAGTCGGAGATGAGCATAATAACAGAGGCAGAAAAAATCAGCAGCCGTAGGTTGACATCCAGAGATGAGACACTGTTTGATAAGCTGTGTTTGTAAATGCTGCTGTGAGAAGAGCAGCTGCCTGCACAGATTTAATTGAGATATGAGTAACAGGAACTTTTAAAGGCTCAGAGTCGCGCTGGTTTCCTGACCAAGACCAGAATGTAATAATGCTGAAATCAGACCAGAACTTTGAGATGTTATGGAAGTCAAAGAAGAAAGAAACAAAATAAAGATGTTTTTAAAATTTTACCACCAGCTTTTTGGGTACATGCAATCTAATCAGAACAAGTAAGTACTTTGACTCTGTGGAACATTTTCACCATGAAACAAATGAGAAAAGCCCAAACACACCTTCAGCCTCAATGCATTGTATCCAATTTTTATGTCACTGAAGTGCAGTAATTGTACACCAGAAGAAGCCAGACCTGATAGCTTCAGAGGTAAACCATGGCGGAAGCTAGCAGTGCTCCCAACACACCACTCCTGGTTCTGACTCCACACAGTATGAACAATGATGCAAAGAAGAACATTGGATTTCAACAGCAAATTAAAATTTAGCATCAGGAACCAGCTTTAGATTCCTGGGTTATTCCTGCTAATTTTCTGTGCAGAGCAGTTTTTTCCAGCTCCACCTGGATGGAGAACAGCTCAACCACCGAAAGCCCACATAGCATTCATGCCTGTGATGAGTGGCTGTAAGCTTATCACTGGAGCTGCATGCCGTACACTTTATCCACAGAGATCTTATGATGCACCTTCAAGGTCAAAGTATCATCAGGTATGGACGTGTTGAAGTGGGCAAACATTTTACTTTATATGTGACAAAGTAAGTGGAAACCCGAGGAGTGAGACCAGCCATGGAAAGCAGCTTTAGCTCACTCCACTCTGAATGCAAGTTTCATTTACATGATGCTTTAAAAGAGAATCTGAATGCAGAGATCTGACACTAATCTGATTTTCCTTGTAAATGCACTTTCTGTCTAGCAGAATACAAATGAAACTCTCTCTGTTCCTTCACTGCAGTCACAGGAGTCCCAGCTCTAAAGGCCTCGAGACGCTTTTCTTGTCTGAGAAACAATTTCAGCGCTACATAAATAAGCAAACCTGGTTTAAGGTTTCATTCGAATTTATGTGATTTGCAATTTTACTTACTTGCGGTTGGAGAAAGGCAAACATTTACTAGCTGTCCCGTTTTCCTGAACAGAGATGTTTCAGAGTGCAGATCAAACAGTTTTATGAGTTCTCAATGAATATTTTTGGCATATTCACCTGGCATTAATACCAGTAATTAAAGACATGGATGGTGGACCAGGTGCATAGAGGCGCCTGCAGGTACGAGCCACTGGTTTGCCTTATTTGGGCGGGTTTCCCGTTGTGCCACAGAATATTTCAACCTCAACTTTTCCCGGGTCACGGGTTAACTCAAACTCATAACATGAGGGAGGCGACGCCAGGAAATGACCTCAGGGATGTTGATGATTAACCATTTAGTTTAGATTTTCCAGTATTTCATTATACCAGTTAATACCAAATAATATGATTTTTTGTTTTTAAATCTGTAGAGAAAAACATCAGCCACACCATCCAGACATTGGTGTATTTTAATTTACTGTTATATCTCAGATGTATCCAGGACTGAAAATGCTATTATGTGTCATAATGTGTGTGTTAATTATCACAGTGAGCCACTAGTACAAAAATCAAAGATTTTTACGGCGATGGGAGAGAAAAGCATCTGGTCCTTGAAGATTTTGTGTAATTTTTCAGAATGTAGATTTCCTGGAAGGCGGCGGGAACAGAGAGCTTTTACCCTCATTATTCCCCCCGACTCACTCGTTTCACTTAAACTGCAGCTTCAAGCTCTGAGAAAACGTCAAGAGGAATTTCAGTCTTGGACTGCGTCCGGTCTCAGTACCGCACACATCCTGATGTTTACCAGCTCAACAGCACACAGACGTACTTAATATGACGCATCAACTGGTTTGGCTCAGCTCTTTATCAAATTCTCTCCTCTTCTTTCTAGTTCCAAGATCAGGTTTGAATATCAGACGGTCTGATGAGGCCACGTTTTAGTTCTGCAGCAGAGTTCATTTACACATTCACACCTCCCCAGTCGAACAGCTGGTCCTTGAAGTTCGTTCCTACTCAGACAAACTGGAGTTTGGTTAAACGGGGCAAATCATCAAAATGGCTCCTGGACTGGACTTTGGACATGCCTGGCTAAGAGTCTTCCAACGGGCAAAACCGTGTTCTGGTTGAAATGTGAATAGAAAGCACTTGTTTCTGCCTTTAAACTGAGGTTCTGCGAAGGATGTTGTTTCAGTGCTGACTATTAAAAGCAATCAGAAAGTTTGAAGAGCAGGGAGTCACACGCTGCAGTTTGTCCATGTGAGTCAACTCTAAAGCCAAAGTACTCTGTTTAAAGGTGCATGTAGGGTTACGGAGAGTTCACACCAGAACAATCGCGATGCAGCAAACCTGGTCACTGATTGCACCCAGAGCAGTTTCTTTCAGCACAGAGTCTTTTATTCAAAGCATAAGCTAACTAATGTTAGTACAGAAGCAGGGTGCTAACATACTGGTCAAATAAGTGACAGTGATCAATACTTATGATGTTAAGTAACAAGTCTGCTTTAAAGATGGTGTCGCAGCTGCAAGATTTGAATTTTCTCACTGCAGTCAATCTTTCCAGGAACTCTGACTTTCTACTTATTGGAAGCCCACAACGGTCCAAGCTGTCAAACTGTCAAAAGGAAAGTAATTTTCACAAATACATTTAAAATCTGACTAACTGCAGTGCTGCTGCTGCAGGAGGAAGAGCGAAGAAAGAAATAAAGTAGCTGAGAAAATTAAACCACTGGCTGCACATCGACTGCCACTTAGCGAGAGAGAAAAAAAAGACCAGATGAAAAATATAAATAAATTGCCGCACTGTAAATTAGTGAGCAGCAAACAATGCATTCTGAATATGAAAAGGGTAAATACAGCCTGCATGCCAACCACCGCAATCACAATTATGACTGTTTATAATCACCATAATGCATCTGGATGCCTCTGCACACCCGGCGGGAGGTTAGTGACATCTACAGGTTGCCAGTTTGATTGATGGCTTCAGGGGGGGAAACTGGTTGTCACCATGGCAACAGTGGCATATCACACACGACTTGTCTTTTTAATTGCGCACTAATAAGGACCACGAGAGATGATGGAGATCAGGAAGAATCTGGCTGAGAGGGGAGAAGTGTTCCTGCTGACCAGCGTCCGGTTTCCTGCTCAGTGTGTCGCAGATGGATCGGGTCCATGTCATGTTTCACCTGAAACCACATCTGAACTGTTATACATAACAGTTATACATTAGACTTCAGCTAAAAGGGACTTATTTCAGTTATTCAAGTAAAAAATTAATAATTTTAGCCATGAAGAGTGATTTAAAAAGAAAAATCCAGTTAATGAAAAACTGTGGATTTTATCTTGGTTGACTTCTTCCCACAGTCACAAAATGTCCATTAGTAGTGAATGTCAGTGTATGGCTGCTTCTACAGTCTTTGTGTTGGACAGACGGATTTAACTCTTTTACTCAGATAAATGTTAAGTTAGGAGAAAGTTCTAAATCTCTGTTATTAGTCTATTTCAGATTGTTTTCAGGGTGTACAGATTTGTTCTCCCTATTGTAGTTTTTGTGATTTTCTAACTGATAAATTATTGAAGAACCTAAAAGCATCAAACAAACATCTTCAACAAGTGATCAAAAGAGAACATTTAATTTTAAACTCCGTGTCAGTGGCTGCTGGCCAGCGTTTCAAAGCTCAGTCAGTTCATACAGAATGGGAGATTAAATGTAATATAAAGTACCTTCTGTCTGATGTTACAGTCAGTACTGAGTGAATTTTCTACATAAAGGACAGTCTGATGTTTATTTGTGTTCGGTCCAAAGACACAGCAGGTCTTATTTTCCAAAAGCTTCTCCTGAGTTTCTGCTTTGGCATTGATGTAACTCAGAGGTGGGAGGAGCTTCTGCCAGCAGTCCGTCACTCATTGTGGCTTGTTGTGATGTGCAGGGAAAAAAAACAATGTTTGAACCCCAAAATGCCAGCATTGATGTTAACAACTGAGACAGTGGAGCAATTTGAAAACAAACCTTCTTTCCTATGTTTTCTGATTGGTGACTTCATAGATAGATGCTCTTTTTAACCAATAGGCCCTGATCTTCTGATGCTTCGTTAGCATCTTGTAGCCATGAACAGGCCAACAAGTGACTTGTATGGGTCAGCATCTGTGGGCTCATCGTTTTTAAACAGAAATGTTCTTCTACATCCTCTGCTTCCAACAAAGAGACTCAGGCAAACTGCTCAGACGTCTTTGTCTTGTTTAAAAGTGATGCGAGGACGGAGCATCATCTTTACATCACAAGTTAAAATGGATGCAAACAGATGCACAACTGTACAACCGCACATCTTTGAAAAGCAGAAGTGGAGCCAGGTTCCTGGCTAAGGAACGCTCTGGGATTTTCTGGACCTTCAGTCATTGATGTAACTCAGCTCTACGATTCGGCTCTGAAAACCCAACCGAAAGGCGCAGGACGCTGACCTTTGACTCACCTGGAGTTTCATGAGCTACTATGAATCCTGTCTGGCCTTTATCTGACAGGCTTTTTCTTCATGTGTTGTGAGTCTGCATGGGAACCTATTGGAGGAGCTGCTGCACTGTGTATAATTATCATCATAGTTGGAAGTAAAACTGTGCCGTTACTGTAGCTGAATCTCCCCATCAGTATGCAGTCAGGCTCTCCAGAGTCCTGCTGATGACCTGATTATTGGACTAGGTCTGTTGAAACAGACATTTAAAAGTTGCAAGAGTCCTGGAGGCCTTGATGTTAAGATCATTAGGTTAAACAATGGAGGTTTATGATTAAGTCATCAGCTTTCTCTGTCAAAGTGGATTCTGCCTGAAATGATAACACTGAAAATTATTTGAAAATAACAGATTTTATCACCTGGTAGGTCTAATTTCTAATGGCTTGCCATTACGTATCCTTGTAATGAAAACTTGGGGGCCAAAGCTACTTTTTCTGCTCCAGTAAAGTAAACGTGTCATTAACGACATGATGTATTTGTGTGACGAGCAGAAATCGTGTTTTAAAAACAGATCTGGTAGCCTTAAAAATAAAACTCGGCTTTTATTCGTTTCAATTTTATCAGGAGCCAAATTTTTCTGCACTTTGCATCAAATCAATGTAAAATGTCCAAAAGTGCTGCTACCAGGAATTCGGTCTTCAATCTTTCCTCCTTCACTCTGAGTGGGAACTTTACCCCTGTGGCTCCCATGCGTCATGCAACACATTTTAGAGGCGCAGCAATAAAAATGCATTGTGTTAGAGAAGGAGTGGGGAAGTAGCTGAGGCTGTTTAACTTAATGGGATCTGGA
The DNA here is from genome assembly GCF_051168715.1 of Poecilia mexicana. NCBI lineage: Eukaryota > Metazoa > Chordata > Actinopteri > Cyprinodontiformes > Poeciliidae > Poecilia > Poecilia mexicana. The sequence goes on along the minus strand of NW_028263370.1, from coordinate 23,482,285 downwards.
GGCAGGAGGAGTGTCTGCTCAGCAGCTTTGACTGATGGTGTCATCTCAGACAAGTCAGGCAGTTATGTCAGTTCTGGACAGAAAATAATTGACTACTCAAAACCAGTCATGAACTGCAGGACGCAGCAGAGCGAGACAGTGGGACAGTGAGGCTGTGTATCAGTTAAACTGCAGGTTATTGTGTTGATTTCCTGTTTTGGTGAATGACTCAAACTCTTCTCACCTCATTGCATCTGTTTGTGCTGAAAAATGTAATTTGTGTCCTCTGCATCCCTTCGGTAATGTGACCGAGAGAACAGCACACATGGAGCGGGTGGCTCTTGCTCCTGTGTGTGTTAGTGTGCAAAGTCATGTATTAGAGCAGCGACATGATAGGAGCTTCATGTTCCATTTCTGCTATCTTTTCCCTTTCATTTTCTCTTTGGTTGGAGTCAAAATGCAGCTCTGGTCCAATTCCCACCACACGGCAACCTGTCAACCTTTTCATGTCCATGTAGAGACATTTCATTTAGTTCCTCCCCCTCCATCAGCAGCTCTTCACGTTTCTGTCTATTACAACTCTCTCTCTCCTCCTGGTTTTTTCATCCATTTGGAAAATCTCTCTATGGTGGAAAAATGTTCTTGTTGAAGATCTAATAGTCTAATCTCACCTCCACCCCAGCGTAAAGAGTTTCACAGCAGTCATAGAAGTGTAATTTTCAGACCGATCAGACAGCTGTCTGAGTGAAGCGTGTTTAGGACAAGCAGCATTAAGCAGCGTGGAGAGTCAAGTTGTCGCTGTGAAGCTTTGAAAGAGTCCAGCAATCAGTCCAATCAGTGGACTAGTTGCTGTAAACGAGAGGCAAGTGCAGGAAAATCACCGTCTCATGTTGGCAATGGTACCTTCGACGACATCACTGCAACACAATTCTCACCTTTAATGACATTTCTTAATCCTTTTATGCAGATATTTAACTATATGTCTTTTTAAGCCTTGTCCACATGGTCGACTGTTTATCACAGAGCATTAATTGGATTTTCAGCAATTAGCTTCTGTTAATCACCAAAACCACTAAGACCACGATTACAAAGCTCCTCCTGAGCTAAACAGACAAATCAGTCCAATTTTTTAAGTCCAAATCCAGCATTCAGAATCTTGTTGTAGACTTTTATAACATGTTTTTCTCCTTCCTATTTCTTTCACTTGTGAAACATTTCTAAAAAGCGTCACATTGTCTCTTCAGCTGAGCTGGAAACTGTAACCAGTGTTTGTGTCAGTGTTCAGATTTCTGCACTGACCTGTTTACATAAATCCTCCTTTCAAACTATTTTTTCTTTGACCCATGTTCCCTTTGGGGCTCCACAGTTTTCTGTTTTGATGGTTTTATCTGAAAGGAACTTAACAAATAAACTTTACTGACATAAAGGAAACTGCTGCTTAGAATATTACAGCAGAAAGAACAGTTGAACTTCAGGATGAGCGGTTCAGTACAGAGCAGAACGCTTCAGGACGTCCTACAGGGTCCAATAAGATCCAGGACACAGTCTTGTTAGCAGTCGTGCAGAGCAGCACAATAGAGGCAGCAGGTGGTTGTGATGGCATTTAAGAGGCAATTTCTGCACAGGAAAAAAAAAAAACATCAAGTAGAGACTGAAATTCTGCCAGAAGTAGAAGCAGGACAGCATCAGGCTGGTACAAAGAAGGAGGAGAAGAAAAACTGGAACAAAGATTGAAATCAAAACATCCTCCGGAGTAACTTCTTCCAACGTCTCAGGAACAGTTTGGTCCGACTCACAAAGCGTATGAAAAATATCTGAACTGAGGTATTTTGTATTTGCAGTCCAGAAACACTCATATTTCTACTCCAGTAAGAACTTCTGCCAATAAAATGGGATCAGATCTGAGATCAGATCCGAGCTCCAAACAGACAGAAATGGGTCACATCGTACAGATTTGCTTCAAAAGCTCATATCCAGAACATGAGAGAGAATGATCAAGAACGGCTCAGGGTTGATGCATTTTCTGCTGAAACATTCTGAAACTAGCATGTTTTCAGTTCTTCATCTCTGCCATAAGAAGATGCAAAATGTTCAGGTGAAAAACCCTGAGAAAACATCGGCTCCGACTGCAACAGAGCAACATAAGTGGGATCATTTTCCATCAATATCATTTTGTTTTGGCAGTGGGCGGTGAAAAATCCAAAACGACAAACAGAACAATGATTTTTGGCAGAGGAGGAATTTGTGATATTGATGCAATCTGTTGCAAGCCTGTGGCTGTCTGAGGAAACCCACGAGCGAAGCTGCGTGGTCTCAGTCCAGCTGTGCGTTTGAAACGATGATCTGCTCCAACCACACACATGAGACCAGGGGAACAAACACGGTAAGTTAGATGAGAGATAAAAAAAGAAATACTTGTTGGATAAAAGTAAAAACAAAAGAGATCCAGGCCGTCTCTTTCCATCCAGCTCAGAGCTGTCCTTCGCCACCAGCAGTGCAAAATAACACAAAAACATCATCATTTACCGACTGTAGAGAAGAGCAAACCAACTGTTGAGTTATACTTACATGAGGAAAAATATACAAACTAAGCAAAGTTTCACAAAACTGACTGAAATACTTTGGGCTAAAGCCTGGCTGAAAGAGAAAAAATTAAATAAAATGCAGACAAAAATTGTAAGTAAATTCTGGTCTGCAATTTGCATCTAAAACACACATTTTAAATCATTTAAGGACAAAATCAGGTTTTGTTTCTTGTTGACATTAGATTTATTTTACATTTCAACATGTTGCTTTGGGAAAACAGGGGTCACCAACCTTTTGACATCACTTTATTCCTGAGAAACGGCCTTTATTGATCGTCTTAACGTTGCTCCCAATCACTTTAGCAGCATCGATTTGCATAAAAGCCTACAGAAAGCAAACCATCTGGATGAGTTCATCTATTTTTTAAAGCCACAGAATGAATTTATAGAGCGGAACAGTGAAGTCACGAGGAAAAAGAAAAGATTGCAGGTTTTGTAGCAGCAGCATCTCTAAGCGTTGTGCACAACCCCTGCAGATCCTAAATTGGCTGAATTTCCAGATTCACTTTAGAGAATGCTTTATTTCCAAGATCAAAGGCTTGGAGTACGAAGAACTATTTTTCCTGATGGCAGCAACTCCACACATGAGATCCACCACTCCACAAACTGCCACACTATTTACCTACAGCTACCTCTGAAGAACCAAAAAAAGAGAAACAGATCCTGTGTCTGCATCCAGGGGACGAACCAAATGATGATGGATCTTATGTTTGTGTCAGACTTCATAATCAGTTGTCTAATTTATTTTCTGGGTCATCATCAGTCACTTCTATCCAGCCGTGTTTTTCTCTGTGGCTTTACATCAGCCGTCTCCTGATACAAGCGTCAGATTTAGCTCTGGTCGTGGGTGTTTACCCCCGGCGCCTCGAGCCCACGGTGAGTGACACAGGTGTGATTTATGTCTCTTTGTCGTTTTCTTATCTCTCTGTTTCTGTTGAGTGGCTTTTGTTTACTTTCTGTTTCTGATCCACTCTGTTATTTCAGGCTGATATTTGTTCGTCCTTTTTGTCCTTCCAGATCTACATTGTGACATATTAAACCTTTGGCTTTTTTATCTTCTTTAAGTGACCCTGGGTGTTTTATATGAGCAACATTAGAAGGATCTTTGCATATTTTACCCCCTTAACGCAACCAATGGTCACCAGACATTTAGGCACGAGAAGTAAAGTATTCCTGGTTTTAAATTATAACTGGAGTTTTATAACTTGTATCTAGTTTTCTTTTTCAGTTTTCATTCATTTTTCAATTGGAAAAAAAATCTGTAGTGGATATTTTTTGAAAACCAAATGTTAAGACCTTCAGTTGCTTTTAGGCTTTTTGGAGTTTATAGGTTTGATTTTCTTGTTAAGTATTTTGCCTTAGTTCTTCTTTGTTTCTGTTTTACTCTATTTAATTATTCTTTGTTATGGTTAAGTTTATGTTTTCCCAGCTCCAGTTAGCATACACTCCTCTTTTCTCCTCTGTGCCACCTCTTTCTCCTTTTCTCTTCCTCAACCTGCCTTCTGCTCTCCCCTCACAGCTGCACCTGGTCAGTAACCAGCCTGGTCCCAGAGTTTAACCAGCTCTCTGTCGTTCACCACTCACTGCTTAAAATTTAAAATTCATTTGACGACCATCTTAGGAAAACAACCACATGTGAAAAATCACCTTGGTACATTTTTATTTTTTTCCCCAGACAACATGCTTTGTTGCTGTTTTTTGCTATTCTGGATCCTGAAGAAAATTTGAAATGTCTATTTTATTTTATCTGCAAGTTTTTAAGTAAACCATTTGAAAATGCTCCATGATTAAATGTTTTGTAGGTATTTAGGGGATTTTTGCTTCTTAGCTGCTCATCAGCAGTGAGACCAAAAAATCAAGGATCTGAAATGCAATGAATCGTTTCTACCGGAGACATGAGCGTCATTTTGTTGTTGCTAAAGCATTTCTCATGCAGTGCTGATTGAGGTTGCTTCAAACCTTTGGAGTCAAACTCTTCAGGTGACTATAAAAAAAACAAACTGTTGAGTTATTGATCAAATCTTATTGAATTTTGCCTCATCTGGTGTTGGAGGAGAATATAGGAGAGCTTGTTTAAAATGGAAGCGGTGAGGTGGAGTAATGTGTTTGGGAGCACTCCACTCTGTAACTGTTCCTCCTCTTCATCATCGTGCCCTGAGCTGAAACAGAGGGAAATGGATGAGATTGTGATTCAGACAGCAGTGGTGGTCCAATCAATTGCTTTTTCAAATGCTGATGGTGCAGCCCAGGCATTTTAAATACCTGCCTCTCCCTCTGAGGGGTTTCTTTTTCATGAGACATGCCTTCCCTGCACGCCCTCCTTCTGCAAAAAGATGCATTGATGGTGTCAAGCTGCCATATGCAAAACACCGGAGAGGCAAAACAAGCTGCAGCAAACAGCCACGTCTTTGTTTTACAGATTTCAGTCAAATTACCTTCAAAACCATCATGACCCGGCATAAAAATCTGAATCCGTTTCTAGAGCTTTTAGTTGCTGGGAGCCTCAGAACCTCCACCACCTGTCCACGTCTCTGATAGCTGGAGGAGATGGAAGAAATTGATTTGCATGGAGGATGAGGGCTCCTGTATTATGCAACCCTTTCCTTAAGTTTTCATCCTGCATACAGACATGTGCTCATTAGAAATGAAGGCTTATCTGCTTGTGATGCATTTAACTCAAGGTTTCTGCAGAGGAGACAACTCCAGTTGATTGATATCAGAAGAGAAGAAAAACATTGTGCCGGGTGAGCATGGTGTGGTTTTTAGCCTGTAATCATTTTACTACCAGCTGCATCCTGTCCCTCTGAACCTGGTTCTTTCAATTTGTTTCCATTCCTAATCATGTCTTCTGTTGGTTTTCATGATGATTCCACAATTGGCGCAAGTTAACGTGACACGTAGTGATGGACAGACTTGCCAGGGCCTTTTGGAAATAAGAATCTGTTCTTAATAATTCACTTAGTTAAATAAACTGCATAATGTTCTTGTGAATCTGGTGAAATAAACTCTAGTTCTGTTTTGGTGAATTTGGTCTCCTGGGGCCCAACCATGGAAGAAACAAAAGGACTGGATCAGAGTAAGACAGACGGGATAAAAACTCTAACTCCCATAATGCTCTGCATTAAACTGTCTTCATGCACAGCTTCCAGGAAGGAGGAGTTTCTCCTGGCAATATAGGCTGAACTGGAGGGAAATATTGTCCTCACAGTCAAAGAAAAAATATTTTATCCATAATTAGTTTTGGATAAAATTAATTACCTAAAAACCACTGACCTATCAGACACATACCTGTTTTAGCAAGAGGTTGTCTGGGCAGACAAATTTAGCTTATGATTTAAAAAAGAAATGTAATATTTATTTCATTGTGTGGTTCTAAGCTGTTTAGGTGTAAAAATAATCTGGCTCAGTTTAAGTTGTGTAGCTCCAGTTTCAACAGTGGTGGGAGGTTTGGTGTCTGGTAGCGACTGTGAGGGAGGTCGGTCCGTTTATCGACGCGGTTCTATAAACTGATGAATGTCGGGTCTGGATGCATTTCTGTTCGATCAGAAATCGGCTCAGTGCAAAACTGCTGAGAACATTTTTAATAGTTTCATGATATTCAGCACAAACTGAGAACACGATTTTTTATTCCTTTATTAAGTTTTTTAATTGCTTTAATTTTCATATGCTTTTCTCAGATTTCTTTGTTTTATGTCTGAGGAATATTGATTGAAGAGAGGAGCTCTTGGGTCTTTCAGTTTTATGTGAAATCTTTGCAAATAGCAACAGATCAAGAGACACACGGCTAAGTGAAAAAGTGGATTAGAAATGAGCATTAATGGAATAAATATTGAGTTTTGAAGGAAGCTTATGTTTGCATTAAAAGAATAATTCATCACTTATTGTCAAAATTGACAGTCGATAGCAATCCTTTAAGTTTTTAGTTCTTTGTTGGGGGGAAAACTAGATACAAACAAAGTCACTGTTTCATGATCAATAACCATGATTTCCTGATACAGCTTGCTAATAAAACGCCAGACACAAACTGTACAAATCGTCTTATTTTCTCACTTTGTCAGCCAGACAAAAGAGACACTCTAATAATGCTCCCCAGCTCTTTGAAAAATTAAGACATCTCTATAAAAGACTCGGCACAATGAAGAGGAGGCTGAGCAAGACAGGCGCAGTAAGACGGTCGTTATCATCCATGAAACCCTCCACCGACACGCAACACGCTGCCCATGCACAGCAGATTTTGTTTTCAACATGTGACGGCGTTTATGCGTGCACATATGCTTGTTTGCTTTGCACATGTGAAAGTGCACAGGGGCATCTGGCCGTCTCTGATATTTCACATTTCCATTCAGGCCGAGAGCGGGCAGGCTTGGCACCTAATGAGCCGATTACTGCAAGCAGCATATGGCGTGTTCGCTGTGGTTTCTGCGGGCTGCACCATTAGTGATGATGAGAGCCGGGAGAGATGTGGAGACAGGGAGGGTCATCTTATGGAGAAGATGCAAAGACGCACTGCACAGAGAGAGGAGAGGCAGAACGCTCCTCCACTTTGTGTTACATCATTAGAAAGTCAACTTTAGATGAAGGCAGAACTTAAAGAAACACTTTTTAATCAGGGATGAAATCAGCCTGTTGGTGCAGACTGATGCATATTTACAGGTTAGTTTTAAAGGAAGGCTTTTGTTTTAAAAAAATTGATGCTCATTAAAAATGATGACTAAACTTTTAGTATCTACCAAAAAATAACAGAGGATGTCAGACTAATTAAGGCTACGCATGGCGTTCAGGTAGAGTGCATGTTGTCTTTATAAAGGGGATTTATGCAGATTGTTTCAGGGAGAATTTTTAATGAATGACTCACCTGAGGGCACTTAAAGCTGGAACTACCTTATGGCGAGCCAACAGGCTCGGCTGTATATTAACTACGCCCCTAGAATATCATCAAGCTGAGAACTTTTCAGACTTCATGACTGTGATAAACAAACAGAAATATAAAGCCCTCAGCTCCATGGGTCACCTCGACGTCTTTGACTTTTCTTGTTTCTCTGAACAGCAGGGAAGCTGCTTTATGACACTGCAACCGTCTCTCTGAGCGCCGCTCTGTTCTCTGTGGGACTTTTTCCCCAGATGAAATATTTTTATTAACACTATGAAGACTATATTAAGTTTTGAAGACGTTTCATTTTCCATGAGGTGAGCTGAGAAATGCATTTCTTTTTGTCTCCAGTGGCTTCTAGCTGACCTGAGGTCTGTTCAGTAGAACAGAAAAGTTTTAACCCAACTGTTTCTAACAGAACCTCCAGGTTCCGGCCTGGTGGCCAAGCATTTTGTGTCTGACAAAAAGCATTTCCACATCGTCTGCTGAAGAAAGCAGTTATGCAGATATTATTTACTTCTCTTTGCTCTGATTGTCACAGGATGCAGCTGTTCAGTTTCGGCTTCAGGTTCTGTCTGAAGTCCAGCTCACGTCTCGACAGCATCAGACCCGGACTGACCGTCAGCAGCACCACACCTCCATCAGGCCAGAAGCCCTCATCCCTCAGGCATGTCCTTGCAGCTGAATGTTTCATGATATTAATGCCTTTGTAAATGAATATTGTGATTGCATCAATGAGACCGGGTCCGGAGCGGGACTCGGACCCGGGCCAGAAGAGCTGCATGAAACTCTGAAACTTTTTCTACAAACTGCCTCTGTCTGAACATTATTATTGAACCTCTAAGAAAATGTAAACGTCACTTTTAGAAAAAGTTAATTAGTCAAATAAATGGCTGTGAAAGTTTCAAAACAATCCTGTAAAAACGCCATCAGATGCTTATTCTAATCTTGCATTCTGCTTTCTCTGGTTTTGTTGTGTTTAACCAAACAATGGCTGCTTTTCTGCTCTCAAGTATCCGAAGAATTGTCAACCGAGCTATGTATGTGCTTTTTTCCAGCAGCAGATTAATCAGAGTGGAAAATAATAGAAAAATAAGAACTGTAAGTTTCTGTCATACACCTAAACCAAGTGTTTTAGTCTCATTTCTCCTCAAAGTTCTCCATGTATTTTCAATTTGATTGAAAAAGCAGCCCAGTAATCAGGACACTAAACACCATAATACCAATAAAAACATCCTGAATCTGTCAGAACCAAGAGTCCCTGCAGAGCACAGAAAAACTTTGAAATTCTAAACTTTAAAAATAAAATATTCCAAAATGAGCCTTTTTATTAGTGCATAATTCAGGCCCATTTATTATTTATTGAACCGGATGAGGACAGGCTGCAGTCTTAGAGGTTATATAGAAAATCTTCAGCTGCAGAAATGACTCAGAGGTAGGAGGAGAGATTGAACTGGGAATTAAAGGAATGCTTATGAGAAAAACCCACACTCTTTTCATCATGTCAGTTATAATATTAATATTCTGTGGCTCACGTCTCGTTTAAGGCTTTAATTGGTCACTTTTCTTTTTGTTCTTCTGAACTTTGTATTTGTCTTTAACTTTTATTTATTTTGCAGTATTTTCTCCTTTTATTATCAGAGGTGGAGCTGAATTCATGATTTACAGAAATTATTAAAATATCAATACAAACATGAATTTAATTCACTTAAACTGCTTGTTCTTTATGTCCTAAATGAGTTCAGTTCAGTTTAGTATTTCATACATTTTGATGAAGTCTAAAGTTATTTTGTTTTAAGGCTTTCATAACATGTGATGAATTAAACACCCAATTACATTAAACTGGTCTTCATATTTCTTTATTGGAGACATAATAATCCAGAGATTAATTTTAGTTTTTCATTTATCGTAATAATTTGATTTCATACAATGAAAATTAGCGAAAGCTTTTCTATGCACCAGTTGGTATTTTCAGGATTTAGTCCTCTATTTGTATTACAGGAAACATCATTTTTCATTGCACAAGGTTTCCATTCTCAAAAAAAATTTTTTTCAAAAAATTTCAGTTCCAGAAATGTATAGACAGATTAAATGGTTATATACACGTTGTAGTTTAATTCTAGTTACAAAATGCCTTCAAGTTCAGTTTATTTCAGCTGATAAAAATGTTCCTACGTCTTCCTGTAACACTGCAACCAACCGCGTCTCTGTGCAGCTCCTGCTGGCTCTGAGATCCGTCCTCAAAGCTACACCCTCTGCCCAGAAACACAAATTTGAAACAGAGGCCAGCGCATGCGCACACCTACACACACACCTACACACACACACACACACCTACACCTACACACACACACACCCTCCATAACCTGACTCCAGGATGAAATATGACGCATTTATTTTCATGCCAAAAGGAGAAAACTCCAGCTTGAATCCGAACGCTCCATCAGGATGTTCATTCCAGAATAAATTTCACTGAAACAATCCTGAAGTTGTTCCAATTTAGGTTCTAAAAATACAAACCAAAAAATGCAATCTAGCAGTCAGAAAGTGAAAACATTTCACAGAAAAAGTTTCTGGTCAAGCACAAAAATCACGAGTGTCTCCAGGCTTCAACAGAGCGCTCCTCTGTAGAGGAGCTTCAACAGCTGAAGCACGTTGACTGAGTGGTTCAACCAGATGAGGCTCAGTCAGCCCCTCTAAAAAACCTCAATTACCTGAAACTGGAGGTTTCCTCCACTTCATCCACTGGGAGAAACCTGTAGGGTTGTAATGAAACCTTCAATGTAAAAAAAACATCATAAGGTTTCCTTTAACGTTATCAAGAGACTGCAAAGATTACCAGGCTTTAAACTTTAAAACATACAATTCAGATTTATTTTGTGTTGTACTGAACTGTACCTTTTCAATATAAAATGTTTTTAACAATGTATATTAAAAATACAATAATGTCATGGAAGATTTTTATTTTTTTTTTTAAATTAAGACTCACATTAAGAAATGTTTAAACAGACTTTACACACTGAGCTGTTGGGTCAGACGAGTGTCTGGCATCACAAACAGGAAGTAGATGTTTACCTGCAGAGGTGGTTTCCTCTGTAATCCTCTTCAGAGACTCGGCCCGTTCTCGTCAGGAACACTTGGAGTTCTGATGGATTGTGTCTGTTTACTGGGGAATGTTTCACCTGCAGGACCGTCCTGAGGAGGGAAACCAAGAGAGCTGTGGTGAGGGAGCGCTGCGGTAGGAAGGTTCACTACTTCAATGATCAGGAAAATCACTGTTCACTCCGTCTGTAGAGCTCTGTGATCCAAAAACTCTGAGGATGTCATTGTAACCCAGAAACAGAGGATCAGCTGGAAACATGGCAGGAAATGGAGAAATCATGACATGGGAACAATAATGACAGTCAACAAGATACTGTAGGAGACGGCACTGAGAGGAAGTACAAAGTTTTTATTTCCTCTGCATGAGCTCAGACTGAGATTAATAACCTGAGTTTACAGATGCCCTGCAGCAGGAGAGGTTGAGATCAAAAGAAAAACTCTTTGATTTCTCAGCCTGAGATAAAACAAAATGTACAAACATTAAGGAAATCTGGGAATTATTTGAGTTTAAGATCTCTTTTTGAAACTTAGAAGAAGGCTGAAATGAGACTCATTATCTGACTTCTACAGAAAATGAGAATTCAGCCAATGACTCATTTTAGATTCAGGCAGATCACACTGTTATCCAGGAGAACATGAAACACATTTATGTCTTTCACGTTTTATTATTTAATGTGATGTAGATTGTTTACTAAACACGGTCAGTTCCTTGGGAAAGAACAGGCATCCCATCATGACGGCTCCCAGCTGAATCAGGGAAACAACAACAAGCTGCAGGTTGAAACCAGATGTGTTTATCAACCTGCAGACCGTCCTGGATCCCCTTCACCTCTAAACCCTCCACAAATGCCTTCAGCTGCTTTCGTCCTCACCAGGTTTGATCATATCTGTTCACTGACAACAGCAACACATTTCTATTAAAAAGCATCAAATATGAATCCTGATACAGCAATGGAAAAATTACTTTAAATCTGACTGTAAGCATAATTCTTTGTTAGCCTTATTTTGAACAATGAAACAGTAAAAATGTTAAGAAATGTTTTAATTTGAGATGAGGTGATGAGCTCTAGTCCATGACCTATTGCACCATCCACACCTGCCCTGGTAAATATGCATAAAAGTCTTAAAATGATTTCATGTTTTTGTAAGAGGCCCTTCAGTTTTACGTGTCAGAGGAAACTACCCAGAAACATGACAGACATGTTCTCTGCTCCTTCCCGGTTTGAAAAGCAGCTTATTTATCACCAAAACGCAGTGAATGAAATACATAACACTGTACACACACACCACACACACACCACTTTAATATATATCAGCTTCTGTTTTTCTACGTTTTGTTTATCTAACATCACTTTGCTACATTTTTTATTTGGATTTGATCACATAAAGCAAAATAAAATATACGACAAGAGTTTAATGTTATATATGTTGTAAAGCAGATCAATTACTGGGGAGTTTCATGTCTGTGAGGATAACCCATTCAACCTTATTATTGCTTATTGCATCAATCAGATTCAAAGGCCTAAAGAGACTCTCTGACAGCGTAGCGTTAAATCTGAGCCGGAAAAACATTTGAGGTCTTCGTGTCAGACGCTGAAGCTACAAGTGTGGCTGTTTCTATTGTCAGCGTTTCCAGTCAGGATTCATTACCTAATTAAGCCGTGATTTAAGCCTGAGGAAGGAGAACATCGGGAGCCTCGTCAACACGCTTATATTTGGCTCTCTGTAAAAACTCTGCATCACAACTGCGCTGCTAATTGATGGGAATGTCTTGGGCTCTTGCCGTCTTCAAAGAGGAAAATCGCAGTCGGTCTCGCTCACAGTCGTATCTAAAACACGGGCGCACACCCACGCAGACAGAAAGCCCGAGGGAGGCCGGTTACAGTGACATTCAACATCAAACTCAACGCGTCTCCGTAACTCTGCTCAGCCGGTTGTGTCTGTGCGCCCTTGGTCACCGGCTGCACCGCATTCTGCGTGACAAATGCCCCCTCCAGTGTGTCACAACGGGAAAGTTGGGGAGTTGATGCTGCGTTTGTGTGGTGGGGAAGGCCTTCAGGCTGGCTCTGTGTTTAATGAGCTTGGAAAGAGCCCAGACTTGGGTCTCTTTCATCCCTGTCACTGCTAATGCAACCAGTTAGCTCGGTAAAACACGAGCCCTCCCAAAGCTGTCCCATCTTCTTCACAACTCTGTCTCTCCTGAGTCCAACTGCACCTCTCGGCCGTTTCCTCACCTGGTCCATTTGTTTCCTGTTGGATCCACTGCTGTGCCTTCCGGCCATCGGTGAGGTGCCCTGTCCTTCCGCTTGCTGCTTCATTAGCCATGTTTCCCTCAGACTCAGGTTTTCTACCCTGTGTGCATTTTCACCTTCTGTCGCATCACAACTGCAAACTTCAGGATTCCATTAACACAAAGTAGATCATAATGGGGAAATTAAAATGTTTTTTTTTTAAACATTTCATACTAATAAAAATCTGTAAAGTGTGGCATGCGTTTATATCTACTTCTTTACTCTGATACCCTTCAATAAATTCCACTGCAGAACACAACTAATTACCTTTACTCAATTTTAACAGGTTCAGAAAATGAACAGGCAAAATTATATAAATATTATGGAAAATGTTTCCCATTTTTCTCCCTCAATTCATAAAATGTAACTAATATACAGATTCAACTCATGTGTAGTGAAATATTTCAAGCGTTTCCTTCTTGTAAATTTCACTGCTTTTTATTTTACTCAAATTCAATGTCTCAGAAAATTAAACTATAAAAAATGAAATGGAAACCTCCTGATGTCACGTCCTGACCAGCTAATTGACTCCAAACAGCTGGTGACCCTGGATGGTCCCAGTCTGAGCCAGGACCGCTGGCGGGACAGATGAGACTTTCTACAAGCAGGGAAGACTCAAAGCAACTGGTTGTTTACGGACTGCTATATTCAAGCATATTTAGAGTTGAGAGGAAGGAAAAAGTTCACCAGCAGCTACAATGACCCTGACCTGCTGAGCAGTAGAAGTGGACTGAAGCTGGATTTAGCGCATCGAGTCACAAAGAGACTGATTAAAGTGAGAAAAAGCGACATCCACAGACGGTCACAGCTTGATCTCTCAGGAGAGAAACAGAGCTTCAAGAGGCAGTTTGGACCTTTTGTAAATGCTCTTACAAACTTTGACTAAAACCAATGAAGAAGCAAATAATAGTTTTAAATACAGATAAAACACATGCAGCTGTTAGCTGTTTCTCTCTGTTTCCACCACCGAGTGAAACTAAAAGTACCCGTAGTATGATCTGAATCTATTTCGGTTAAAAACTGTTTATTCATATCAACCCCTCACAGAAAGATCCTTTTGTAGATATTTATCAAAAATCATCATCTGTCTGATGTTACAGGTCAGGTAACATTTGCGGCTCTAAAGTTTAATTTCACTGGCTTGAGGGCAGAAATAGCTCTTTGGATTGTAAAGGTTGCAGACCCCTGCTATGTTCACACAGTGAACTGTTACTGCTTTATTACTGCTCTTTCACAGAGCCTTCACAGCATTCCTTATTGCAAATAAACATCACTGAAGTAGCTGGAGTTAAAAAGTTGTCTGGAATGTAACATCAAAAGCTATCTGAAGTGAAATATTTCGCTTATTTGTTGTCTTTTTCCTTCTCTTTTTTCTTTCCTTCAATAAATGGTTCTGACATGAGATACACTTTGCAAACATCTGGGAGAAGTGATGTAAGAGTCTGGGAGACGGTGGGGCTGCAGATCAAACAGAGAGGGAGGGAAGAGGGGGATTTTCCTCCGTCTAATAAGCCAGAACCCTTCCACCTTCATTCATCCATCTTAAGGAAGCAGAGAGGGGAGACTGCCGGCTACAGACGGCCATGCTGATGGAGCTGAAGCTCTTCGTTAGCGCCCAGATCAGGTCAGATCCCGCTGGCTGCTTGTGGTCCGACTGGAGAAGGTCTAAGACTTCAGACAGAAAGGGACGCCTCAGTCTGACTGAAAGTCACCTAAATGGTTTGCTTCAGACTGCTTCTACTGAAGTCCTTCTAACAAAAGCTGTATTAGTTTTCCCATTTTACACAAACAAAATCTGTACATGTAAAGAAAACTGTGAATTAAAGTGACAACTCTGTGTTTTGGTATTAGAATTGCTCATGGAAACCTTAAAGTGTTTCAATCAACCCATAAGAATCCAACAAAGGCGCTACAAGACAAAAAAATAAAAAGAAAAAAAGAAGTGTCTGTATTTCCAGAAGTTATTCCTCCTCTCTTTGCCCAAATGTTTGTTCGTTCCTTCGTTCCATCCATCCATCCATCCATCCATCCATCCATCCATCCATCCATCCATCCAGCCATCCAGCCATCCATCCATCCATCCATCCATCCATCCATCCATCCATCCATCCATCCGTCCATCCATCCATCCATCCATCCATCCGTCCTTCTCTCTCTCTCTCCCTCCGGATGTAAAAACTAATTTTACCTGGCGATGCTGGTATTAGCTGATTCTGATTTCTCTTTGAGAACTACGATATAAACAGATATAAGAAAAGCATTCCAGATTTTTTTCTCATGTGAGCAGTCGTCACATCAGTATTAGCATTAGTAGCAAAGGCTAGCTAACGCCGTGTTACAGAGCAGTGGCAGTGAAACCTTGGAGGAAGGTAAATTTACTTTAGCATGTTATGTTAGCATAGTGCACAGCACAGCTGACAGAAAAAAACCCACCGTCTCCATGTGCGTTGCCCAAACTTAACCTTATTTTAAAAGGTTAAACTTTCCACATTCAGAGATCCATGACAGACTTTTGAAGCCTTCATGTTATCTGCTGAAGTTTTCCACTCCTGCAGCCTGAATGAACCATAAACATGGAATAGAAAATACATTTTATTTTTAATATCTTCTTTCATCTCCATACTTCACTGATACTAACTTTCCATATTCTTCCCACAGTGATAACTTCCACACTAAGGAGTGCAGCAGTCTGAGACTTTATTCAGTACGTGGCATCCCCAATTAGAAAAAGATTGGATTTTTTTTTTACATTTTCTAGTTGTCACCTCTGCCTGGTTCCTGTCTACACAGTGACTTACTCTGATTTTATTTCTGAATCTTTCTTCATGAACCTGAACCCTGATTAATGCCTCAGGGATTCTGGATCTCTTCTGGCTTATTTGCTGCTGACCTGTACTCTTCACCTGACCACTGAGCTTTGGGTGAGACAGTCATCACTCACTCCCCCATGGTGAAACCTGACCACTGGATTAGTGTGTGTAATCCAATTTACCCTGATAGCTGAACTTCCACTCTCCGTTCGTCTTCATCCCCAGATTCCCAGAGGATTCATCGCTATGATCCTGCAGTGAAACAATCCCAAGTAAAAGGACACACTCCACCCTCAACTGTTACACCTCGAAGAACTTAAGTTCACAGAGATCCATGTTGCTGAAGAGGATCTCCTTGGACCACCTCTTCCAGGCAACACATTACATCCTGTTTACATTTTACTTCCTGTTTGTCCTCACTTCCGCTCCGCTTCCTGTCTGCATCAAAGTGTGAACTGAAAGCTGATCCTTAAATGAGTCTGCCAATCATCTCACATTGTTTCCTCAGGTGTGGACAGAGTTCAGGGTCCAAGTCCTGTTTGATTAACTTCCAACATGCAGGTTTTTGGACCATGGGTCCCAAAGAGTGACATGTGCAAGAGGAGAACATGTAAACTCTGTGAAGAATCCAGAACCTTCCTGCTACAAACTGTACCACCGTTTAGGGAGGAAAAAAATCAGCACAAAGTATTTTAAATATAGTTCCTGTGATTTGTTGTAATCATTAGAGCATGTCACATGCACTTTTCAAAGGCTTTTTCTTTCCAGGGTAAGAAGAATGCCAAAGGAAATTTGGTCTCCCTGAAGTTCAGAGCTGTCATCCACTTTGGAACAAGAAATGCATTTAAAAAGGGGGTCAGAACTACTGAGCAGCCAAAATCTCACATAAAGTCCAAATGGGAAAACATGCTGCTTTGAAAACTGCAACAATTGGTCTCCTCTGTTCCCAAACCCTTATAAAGTGTTGCTAAAAGCAAGGCTGATGCAACAAGGTGGTAAACACGCTGCTGTCCAGAGATGTTAAGAGTACTGCTGGAATTAAAGCCAAACAGAACCTGGAAAGAAAGTCTCAAGTCTTTAGATTGTAAAATAATAAATACGATTAATTCTGTCTAAAGAGCAGGAGTCTTTCATTTTTTACTTAACTGAGAATCCTGGAGGATTTTGAGTTTAGTGGTAATCTGTTCTAATGTTCTTATTTTTCAAAAGGCTCCGGTGAGGAAAACAATTATGGCCACACTAGTGCAACCCTACTGCACAGCTGTGCAGGACCGTAAGCAGCTGGTGAGGAAGGATCGACCCAGGACCACACAAGAATGAAAAGAGAGCGGTCAGCGTTGAATATGGCAGGCGAGGGAGACGAGGAATTAGTCTCACCATTTATGGGAATCAAACAGATCTACAGGAGAGGTAAGTCCTTGTGTGAATTAGTTTTTAATCTTCACTGAGGTTGGGCAGGGAGGGGTGAGCGGTTCGGATAGTGATTCTTGAAACGCATTGGAGGGTGGACAAGCAGCTGGAGGCTGACGATGTGACCAGGTAGGTGTTCTTACCGGAGCAATCCGAGGAACGGCGAAGGTGAGAAGCAGAGAGAGGCCGTCAGAGCTGTGAGAGGCAAGGTGAGGCCGAGGTCCAGGCATCTAGAAAGGAGTCGTCCACAGAGGGTCCAACTGTGAGGGGTACTGGAGGAGATGAGGGTAAACAACAGTTTACTGCAGGCATGATCACTTATCTTCATCTCAGTACAAATCTGCTCTTCTGTTTTCATATACACCATAAAAATGGCTGGCTGACGCCGCTCCACAGAGTCAAAAAGGTTACCACTGTACTCCAGAGTACCTGGGCCTCCTCAGCAGGTAGCCTCCTCTGACGCTTCCCATAAAGAGCATCAGTGTTGAGAGTCCAGTCCACAACACTGGCAGTACCAGGTGAACTCCCAGGTACTGCTAAGCTTTGACGTTAGACGCTTACATAACCACAAGTCAAAACATGTTTTCATTTTTTTAAATCTAAATTTGAACCTTTTCAGGACTCAACAAGCAGAAAAATATTAAACTAACAAGACTGTCGACCATGCAAAGGAAGACAGATGAGAAAAGGGCAAAAAGTCAACTATCTCAGATCCACTGTAGCGTCTACGGATGTCTGCAGTGGTTGTCTGAAAGGATGAAAGTCTGGAACTTTGAGAATAAAAAACATTTTTATGTCTTCAGGGTGCTTTACAGACCGGTTTGTTTTGTTTTAAGGGACAGTGTAAGTGTGGCACGTGGGTGCTGCTGGCATTTTATGACCGCACGAGTGGAACCTGAACTGTGTAACGCTCACTTTGGGGTAATCTACTTAGAGCTGAAGTGCTGGCAAATAACAAGAGCTTTCATGCAGGCTGTGGAAAACCTGCTGATGGGGATGCTCTCTGACAGGACGGAAAGTCAGAGCACGCTGGAAATTCAGCCACACCGGTTTACAAAACACCAGGATAGTAACGGGAGGAAGACAAAAGGATATTTTCCTCACATTGTATTGGACACCTGAAAGAAAATTTGTTAGATTCTCCAGAAAGGCTGCAGCTCTGCTCTCCTGCCGGAGGGTAATTGCTAAGTGAAGAATGAAATATGAGATGAGAGCCTGGGCTGACACTTGAAAAATTGGTTTGGAGGAGTTGAAAAGACTGGAATTATCTTTCTTTAAAAAAAGGCTTGAAATGTCAATATCTACACTTACTGTCAAAAAAACTGTTAAGCGCCCAGAAGAATAGTCTGATTTGGATTTAATTGGTGAGCATGCAGACCTGCAATAACCCTTCAATGTGCAATATCAAATGACTTTTCACCACCATGTCTGGATATGTATTCCACCAGAGACTGAAAGCGAATGTGTTCTGACATGCAAGTTTGGTGCTTTTTAATAATAAAAATACTTGATTGCATCCTGTACTCTCACACTGAGATAATGCAGTTTACTTTTTTCATCCAAAGATGACAAAGTAAAGAAAAATCTCAAGTCGGTGGAGCACAGAGCTCTTCTTGGCTGATCAGCTTTCATGATAAGCCGTTCCTTTAATGTAAAATCCCCTTCTTTTTGCTGTGTTTCCCCCCTACTGCCTCTTCAAGAACCAAGTCAGCCAACCTCGTCTGCACCAATCTCGTCTGAAGAAACGGTGAGACAGCTTCGAATTAAAGAGAAACAAAGCGAAAAATGGCTGGTGGTTACCCACGGCTCTGTCCAAGAGGGAACATGCTCCTAATGGAAATTACAACAAGGACATTCCTGCTGGCAGTTTATTTTCTCAGGAACATTTAGGAGGAACTTTAAGTGAAGCTGTATCAGTCAGTTGGAGTTAATAGTTTTATGAACATGACCTAAATTTATAATTAACAGGTTAAAACAACAGAGAGTTTCAGCAAGAGTTTCAGTAATGCTTTGTATTGTTTAATTGACTGTAAAGTGTCTCTAATCCACCTCAACAAATTACTGCCGATGCCTTAGTAATAAGGTGATTACAATAAAAGGCTAAGTTCACACAGCATGCAACCCAAATCTCTCTTCTTTTTTTGACCTGTGCAGCTATCCAACTTCTTCATGTCGGACTAAATGGCACAATTCTAATCATTTTACCCTCAAAAATGTTATTTGTCACTTCCATATATGCCACTAAATCAGATACATATCAAGTATTTTTGAAAGTGTCAGCAGTCTTGTTAAAAACAAGTCAAACTTATGAGATTTAAACTTAGGGGATGTTCTAAGAAGAATGTGCATCTATATCTGCTTGATATGATTTACATTCAGCTAGAAAGAAACCAGCAAAAGTAAATGCTCATGTTGCTAAAACTGATCACTGAGACCTTCATCATTCAGACCAGTGGCTCTGTTTTTTTAACAAAATTAAGAGGGTGTACTTACTTTTAATCGTAACACAGAATGTTAAATGTTGACAGTTAAACTGTGAAGAGAAACACAAACAAGAGCCAGGGATGACTTCTCAGGTTAAACATCCTGAAGATAAATCGGATCAATGCAAACAAAGATTTTTCACATGAAAACAGAGACAGGCTCATCCAGGATAAACAGAATCAAAGCCATCAGCAAATCAACAGTCAGAATTCAAATGACTTTATCTGCATTAGCATGAAAACGTTTGCAGGAGCAGCAATCTATAACAGTATCAGAGGACTGAGGTTGTTTTTAATCCAGCACAAGCATCAAAGAGATTAAGACTAAAAGGACAAGATTAATCGAAAAACATCAAGATCCATGTTCTATTTACATTTAGGGAAAAAATAAAGTTGATTAAATGCTGCAGCAGCTTCTGTTTTGCACGCTTTGTTAGCCTTGTCAGAAAGTTTTGCATTTAACTTGGATTTCACAGGAACAAATCGAGTCCCTGGCTCATGTAAAGGTGTGTCTAATAAAAGCAGTCCATGAGTTGAATGGATTCATCCAGTAAAGTGTCCAGAGCTTTTACTTATGCTTTTGAAAAGCTTTCAGACATTGATTATGTGTGCAGTCGGAATTATGTGTTCAGACAGAAATGACTGTTTACGAGGTTTCAGGTCTGTTGATTGTACATCAGCAATTTAAAGGTCTTGGAAGCGTCAAGTCTTCACACATCTTCCTGCACATCAGCTCTCTGAGTGATGCAGAGGTGATGAAGGACGCTTCGCAGTGGTCTCTGGTCCTGAGGTCAGCCTTGCTGCTGGTTTTATGTCCTGAGAGCCTCAGCAGATAACAGCAGAGCTGCAGTTTATCAGTAGCCCAGGGCTCCAGCAGCATGCTCAGGTTAAAGGATTGCTCCTGGCTTCCTCTGGTCCAGGTTCTGAGTGGACCCTGACCGGGCCTGAAGCACGCTGGGGTAAAGCTGAAGGGCAGACATACATTTAGTGCACCAGGAAAGTTAAGATCATAGAGGAGAGTGTGGTGAAAGAAACGGTGTAGCTTTGGATTCATCACCAAGTACAGAACTGCCTGTTATCCCAACTTGGAGCATTTCTACAACTTCATCTCTCTCACAGTAACAAATCCTAAGTTCCTCCAGGGCTCGAGATCCATCTCCTCAGTTTTACCCCAACCACCTCCACCTCCAAACTGAGGAGTTTAACCCTAACCACAAATAACCAGTTGACTGGTTGTCCTCCAGTATTTTCTAGATCCGTCATCCAGTCAAATCCCATGTTGCTCCACTGCAGTGATCATTTACTCCCTCTTGGTGACACAGTGCAGTGTGAATGCAGTTTTGGTCTCTAATTGAACTCAGTCTATCAGGTGTAAAAACTCCTCCCCCTTTGTGCTGGTGCTACACCAAGAACCACTGAAGGAAACATGAAAACCTCTGAAACAAACAACAATGGAGTGGAGATTTTAGCAGCTGTAAGATTTTTCTTTTGTCTTTGGTAAAAGAGCATTAGTCATGTTTCCCACTAGTTTTAGTTGTATTTACCCAGCATGCCCTGCGCTATAGCCCCCTTCCTGCTTTCGGAGCGCTCTCCAGTCCCCTTGGTATTCACATTAACATTAGAATTACACCAGAGCTCACTTTAACTGTACAGAGAATGAGGTTTGTAGGAGGACCAGAGTTGTTGTTTATTTTTGGTCCACATCAGAGATAGATTGCACATTCACACCTCCCCAAACAAACTAGAATTGAATGAAAGCAGACTAAGCAGGGCTGGTGGGAATGCACTGAGTTCATTACAGGATCAGTCTCAAGTGTCTCTGTTGTCTTCCAGTCCCACATCCTGAGATCCACAAGTTTCCAGAGACTTTTCCCTGCATGCAGCAAGCTTCAGTTCAGACTTCTGCTTCGTTGCCAGCCCGTTCCTCTGAATTTAACACATTTAGCTATACACAGAAAAATACTTTATGCAATTTCTTATAAAAGTAGATAAATAAGGCCCCTTCCTTAATCACTCAAAGTGAGAGCTTAAAAAAAACATTTATTAAAAGCCAAAACTTTTACTTCACAGGTCAAAGATGGCGCTGCAAGGAGTCTCAGTCCTTGGTGGGCTTTTTAATCCATGAGAAGCACAGGAGGTCTTGTTATTTATCATTTATCATACTGATTGCAGGTCTACCAGAAAGCTGTTTCAACATTAACTGTGGGTTCAAACTGCAGGAGGCTCAGAGTGTTCAGGTGGAGCCACTGCAGAGCCTCCAACTGAACTATCAACCCAAACTACCCCAAGATGACTCCAGTATTTTCATGCTGTGTGTCGGTAAGATCAGATACCGCAGCACTCACTGAAAGTTACCATGACTTGCCTCTTAAATGCTCTTTTTGTCTCGTAAAAAGGAAGAGACATACAAACAAACCAACTGGAGTTAATTACAAAAATGATGTATGTATTCAAGCTCATGTGGATTGAACATTTCACATGTTACGCACTTTGGGTAAAAGTGTAAAAACAGAAAGGCATTTCACTTACCCTCCTATCTGGACGGTGAAGTAAATCTGCAACAGCTGGTTTGTGTTTGGAGTATTAAGTTTGGCCATTTGGTCATTCAGTTTAGACTAAAACAACACAAAGTGACCATGTTGGCTCATTAACTGCAAGGTCATCTGCTGGAGCGTCAGACTGGTCTGGGAGTAAATGTTTGCACTCTTGTTAAACTTCAGTTTTCATAAAACATAATTTTTCTC
Organism: Poecilia mexicana; assembly: GCF_051168715.1. Classification (NCBI taxonomy): domain Eukaryota; kingdom Metazoa; phylum Chordata; class Actinopteri; order Cyprinodontiformes; family Poeciliidae; genus Poecilia; species Poecilia mexicana. Next base: position 23,460,011 of record NW_028263370.1, on the reverse strand, counting down.
TTAAGGATGGAGGCAAAATCGACCATCTGTCTGATTATACAAGCCCAGTAAAGTCGGGTAAAATAGGCTTTTTATTGTAGCCATTTCTGCTCTGTCACATGATTCAGTCATTTACCTTTAAAAACCTAAACCCCAGCTGTTAACATTAATGTTTACAGGTCGCATAATATGTGATTGTTGCTCCAAACAGGTTTTTTTATTTCCTGAGGCTGAGCTGATTAATCATTTTATATAAATAAAACCATCTGAACCATTGAACCATTGTCCCAACATATTTCCATCTTACTGTTAGAATGTTATCAGAAATCAGACAATTTTTCTCCTTTGTTATTGGATGTTAGAAGTCATGTGACTCTGCTGCACACATAAGAACCAGCTCTCGTGACTGATGGTACAAAAGTATTTTATATCACTTTTTGTACAAAGAAATGCATTAAAATGGATTAAAATTTATATTTTTCAAGACGACTGAGTTGTATATTAATGAAGAATTATCCTCCAGAGATCCTTATTTATGCTCAGTGTTAACATCTTGTTGAGAATAAACTGGCTGACAAGAAAAAGAATCAGTTCATACGTCCATTAAGATTATACACCACTTGGACATAATTTCTTTCTTAAGCAGACTAATTATGGGCATAAGTGATGGGTGAGTGTTACCAGGCGGTTACTGGAGCAAATGACGGAAGGATTCCTTACAGATTAATTAGGTTCCAGCAGTTAATGTAATTTGATAGAAGTTGTTGAGCTTCAGAGATCTGTTTATCTGAAAACACATGACAAAACTACATCTCTCCATTACAGGGATCGGTTGTACATGGACTGTCTCTCCATCCCTCCTCACCAAGTTGCACACAATTTCAAAAAAATGAATTATTGTTCATTCGGTGCACATGTTTTGTTGTATGATGTGAAACAGAACAACGTTTGGTTTTAAAAGCTAAAGCCTGGGGAATCCATGGTTTATATTTAAAAATCCCTTTATGAAGATTTGCCTCTCTTCGTCTCTGTCGCAGAACATTTAGTTATTATTTAATAAATTGACATATGAGGCACTGCAATCATCACTTAAGATAATCTGTGGATGTAACCACAGATTAATCATAAATTATGTTCTGGGTCAAACATGAATGTCAGGCGATCACCATGCCTCAACAGTAAAAATCTTTTTTTCACCTTAACAAGGTCAGCTTTGTCCCTTTCCATTGTTCTACATAACAGCATTAAGGTTGCATCACAAGTGAATCTCTTCATATTCCTTTCCTAAACAGAGAACTGGCTTTTTAAATGTCACTTGATATTTGCTAATGTGGCTTATACTTGAAAAACCATCCGTGTGTAAATGATAATGCATGTGATTAAGTCTGAACAGCTGTAAATGATTTGACTCTGCTTTGAATTCTAATGATGTAGATGTTTGTCACAGAACCAGCTTCTTATGTTTCTGCCTGCAGGGAGAGAAAATGCTGCATTATTTCGGTTTGGATTAAACACTTTGTTTCTCTCTGTGTGACTTCTATCTATATGCTGGATGATGTTTTATTTTGCTTCATTATATACAAAGGCATTGAGTGTAGATGAGATAATTACTAAAAGAGGACACAGAGTATTTATTATCTTATGATAACAAGAGGCAGAAAAAGAGATAGTTATGCCAGTGATGATAATTTAGGGTTAACAATGTTCATTTGTCCCAAAACAGTCTCTTTGATTAATCCAGTCTTGTTTCTGTTGTACTTTAGTTTAGACCTTTCTTAGTCATTCTACGTCATTATGTTTAAATATTTATTGTGTCTAGTTATTCTTTGTTACTCTAGTCTAGCTGTTTCTTATGTCTAGTCATTTTTTAGTGTCAGACTCATTTCCTTTGCACCCTGTGTCACTTTCTTTCTCTGTCTTCAGTCTGCCTGCTGCTCTCCCCAATCACACCTGCAAACCAGTAACTAACCAGCCCAGATTCTTTGTTCCAGCATTCACTCTCCCAGTACTTATGCACTTCTTCTCCTCTCGCTCCTGGCTGGTTCCTCCCATTTAAACCTGTTACTTCCCTGTTTCTCTCTGCTGGCTTTTTGTTCTACTCTGGCTCCTCACATTCCTTGCAATTTTTGTATATTTTGCTCTTCAGTTTTATTAAAACTCCAAATGTATTCACCATCTCTGCCTCACTGCATTCGGGTCTTAAATCAGCACAACCTAACAGGCCCTGGGGTGGGAACCAAAGAAGATGACATGTTTGCATGTGAGTGTGGTAATATGACGCGTTGCTATGGATGCAGGTTTGTATGTCTAAGATACATTAAAGTTGGGGTTGTGGCTGGACTGTGCAACACTTAACTCCCTGCTCTGCTTCACCAGTCCCACTGTACCACACCTTACTGATGTGTGGTGGTGTACACGTTAAGGAGGATGGGATACATTAAATTATTTTAATTTACAATGAAACATCTCGATTCACATTTTGGCTATTTGTTCCTCCGCGTCGCGCCCCCCAGCGTCCCTCCTGTTTAGATGTTGGCATTCTAGAAATTCTAACTGCCAAAACCAAGATGAAAAAGTGTCTGGTTTTATCCCAAATTATTAGTATGCATAAAAATGAAAAAGATCTGGAATTTTTGTAATGAAAATTTTGGAGTGGGTGGAGAGAAAAATCAAGATATTTCAATCAGGGAAGAGGGCTGACACTCGATCCAAACTAACCTAATTAATTTCCTCTTTTACTGTGCTGCTCGTCGAGCACTTTTTGATTAGCTTTTTAATGTGTTTTGTTTTGTCAACTGCTAATGGCTTAGGGCCCGCTCTCCTCATGGGGAATCACAGCCTCTCACAGAGCCCCAGCCCCGGCGGAGCTCTGCCACTCACTAATTATTTCATGCTGCTGCTGCCTGAGCTTCTTTTGATAGAAATCATATTTATTCCTTCCACATTTTCTCTCTCAGTGGTGGTGGTTTTCTCTCACCCGCCGTAGATAAATGAATGATGGATGTATACAGTAAGCACTGAACTTCCATTCACATGCTTTCTGCTAATGCAGCCAACAGCACAGTGTCACTCCATCTGGACTGAAACTAATTTTACTGGTTGGTGGCACTTTTCTATGATGTGCTCAGTCGGACACATCATAATTACTTTTTCATAATCATAGCCTGCTGTTTGACAGCCAGAACATGAGAAACATAAAAATATATATTTTTTATTTAAATCAAAGAGGAAATGCAAAATGAGCCCTTCAAAATACTGGTTCCTGCGCCCTGTGGCGTTGAGTCAGCCAGCCATGAACATCAGCACTCCGCCCCGACAAACCCATCTGTTCAGACCATCAGAACCAGGAACCAGAACTGGCTCCAGTCAGCAGGGAACATTTGGGCCAACACTCTTCAGTCTGGCTATGAGATCCCTTAGGTTGCAGGAACGCACGCTCACACACACACACACACAAACACGCAGTTTCAAGGGAAGGAGGTTCATGAAGAGGACAGTGTAAGTTCAGTGGCGTTCATGGGTAAACAAGCACATTTTTTGTTAAGGCAGTAAAATAAAAGCAACAAGCTTGATCACATGCTGAACATCTAGAAATCTTCTGAGTTTTCCTAAACAGAGACACTTTAAACTGCTCTGAATAATGAATTGCGCATACTGTACTGTTGATAAGTGGAATAACTTGGAATGTGTGTGTGATTGAATTGATTTTTGTAAAGTGCCTCCAGATGGCACTTAATAAACTGAACTGAAAGAGAGACACTCATGCCAATCTAAGGCTGATTTCTGTCTCTATTGTTTAATTTGAAGTTACCAAACCAAAATGTCAACCTACCCGGTATCTATGTTCTATACATTATGAGTTCTTGCATGGCTGTGTGGTTCTGGTTCTTGTCTCCAGGGAACAATTGGCAGGGCATGGGGGACACTGGACAGTTTGCCAGGACAACACAGAGACACAAAGGACAAAGAAGCCAATCCTGAACACCAAACAGCTGATTTCAGAAAACAGCCTGTAGACTGACTGGAGATTCGGGTCGGGTTTTGTCTGTGAATTAAACCACTACACAACAATAAAGCTACATTCAAATGACCAGAATTGTTTAAGAAATTTCTGAATAAGATTGTGCCAACATATTTTAATGAAACATGTTAAGATCACCTTGAAGTTTGTTCCCAATGCAAGTTGAACTCCACCAGCTTTGGTCTGTTGTGGTCAGGAAAGACCTGAGCCAAAAAGCAAAGTTTCTCCATTTACCAGTCTGTCTGCATTCTGACCCTTCCTTGTGGTCGTTAGATGCGGATCGAACCTGACAAAGTGAGCTTCCTCAGTAGGTGACTGATCTCAGCCTAAGAGACATTGTAAAAACTGTCACCAGAGCCTGAAATACAGGCATTTCCTGGGAAAGACTCCTGACCTGGGGAGAGCAGGCCACTGTTGTCCAGTTGACAACCATGTACAAGAAATCTAATTTTGCTTCTATCTTTTAATCACCCATTTTTTCTCCTCACTATCCATAATCACTATTACAAATTGTGGTTAATTTCAAACAGGTTTTCTTGCATATGGATGGAAACTGGCCAGTGCATAATGTGTTCTCTGGTCTCATGAACACAAACACTGAATCTTTTTTGAGTACCATTGCTGTAATCACTCACAAGAGAACCGAGGGTCATTAATGTACTGCTGAGAAATAACTCCTAACAAGAGCTCCATTTCCTCCAGCCTGAGGAATGTTTGCAGGGCCATTATAGCTTCCACTCAGTCCAAATAACTCCAGGATTGGACTGCCATCAGCATGTTCTGCACATTGTCTTTCCATCCTGTGATAATGAGATATTGATGACCTGAATACAGTTCTTCATCTACACCAGTTTTAGCTGCGCTGAGGTAGACTCCAGACTTTGTTTTGTAGTCTCAGTCTGGTGTTTGTTCTGGTTAATGTGAACATGTGTCCAGGTCTCGTGCCGGTTTTCCTAGAAGTTGATCGATTCATGAAACAGTTCTCATTCATCATTGATCTGCTCCAGCCTGGAGGTCTCTACGCGGATCTCTGTATCCGTTTCTGTTATTAAAATTCAGCCGGTTATCACATTCACATTGATTCTGGAGCGGTTAGTGGTCAATTGTATCATTTAGGAAATCTGGGAAGTCCTCTGATTCTTGTGAATTAATATTTTGGATTATTTTAGCCTACAGCTGATCCTCATGGCGCACTGCCCTGCATTTTCCAGATGTCTCTCTGCTTTAATGCTCCTGGTTCAGGAGATTACAGTTCAGCAAAGACCTGTTAATCAGCCATCAACTGAAATCAGCTGGGCTGAAACAAGGAAATGCTAATTATCTTTATTTACTCTTTTTATTAAAAAAGGCATGAGAAAAACTCAAGATTGTGAACATCCTCCACATAAACCATAAAACAACTCAGATCCCAGTAAAGTTTGGGTTCATTCCTGGAATTCTGGTATTTCTCTTGTATTCCAAGTACAGAATGAACTTTATCACGCTGTGAAGCACAAAATAAATGATCTTGATGGTTTAATGGTGGCAAGCATGTTGCCAGGAAGTCCTATAAAACCCTAACTCCTCCAAGTGGTGCAGAGACAAATGTGGTTCGGTTTGTTCCCTCTGCTGTTGTTAGTGACCTATAGGTGAGATCTAGGAGATCTATGGTCCCTGTCATACAAGGAGCAGCAAAACTTTATATTTTTTTAGTTTCAAATTGTTGCACTGGTTAATTCACTGGTAATAATGTATAAGACAGTATTTTGTCACCTGCTTTTCTTTACACAAATTTAAAAGAAACAGTAAATGGCTACCAGTCTAAATTTGAATTGCCTTTCTTTTACTATTTAGTATTTACCCAGCAGCTCCGATCCCAGTCAGGCACCAGTCAAAAGAACAGCACCAGGCTGGTTTAGATGTTAATAATTAATTATTATTATTATTATTAAGGCTTGGATGAATAAATAAAGTTGTTGTTTTTTTTATTCAGTTGAAAAGTAAGGATCCATTTGTTTTTCTGTCCCCAACAGGGTTCAATAATTGTATACAATTTCACCAGGCATTGCATAAAACGCGACACTGTATTTACCTTTTACTGCTTGGCCATTGCATTTATCAGGAGATCGATCTATTAGGTTGCATCAGGACAGGACACGCTGCCATTCATTAATTACTGAGTGACAACGCAGTGGAAAAAATATGGCAAAGTTGCAGCACTTGTCAGGCGAAGAGGCTTCAGGAAAGAAAATGAAGGCTCAAGCTTTAGTCTTCTTTCTAAACTCTGACATCAAACAAAAGGTAAGACTGAAGGGAATCAAAAGGAGGCTTTGATTTAGACGGAATCAGAACTCCTCTGTGAAATAGCATTTTGTCATATAAAAGCTTTTCACAGTCGAACCTTTCTGTGTCAGGGGCTGATGTCGAGTGTTAAAACTAGCAGCATCAATCGGTGAGGCCCATTTGTTCTGGAACAGGGCTTTAATGGGGATGAGGCAAACAAACATTAGCAGTTAATGAGCTTGGCAGGGCAATAAAAATGACCTGAACGACACAGGATTTTATTCCGTAAAGTAACATCTTCACAGACTTGTATGAAGATTCTATTTTTTTCGTTGAGTTTCAGTTCTGGAGAATATTAGGTAAATTACAGATTTTTGATGGATTTAGAAAGTTGTTCTCTTTATTTCAGCCTCTTAAGCTCAAGGGATAACCTTCAACAGACATTTATCAGTTTCATAAAATATTAGACAGCAGGAAAAATTGATTTTTACATGTAGGCAATGGAGACAGCTGTGAAGATGAAAGAATTAATGAAACCTAAATCTATTTTGAATTTTGGAGACTAGATGAATGCAAAAGCTCCAGAGGTGTTTTAAAATGACATGCCATATTAGACCTCTGAACTACACACATCAGATATGTTCCTCTTCATTTGCACTGCTAGTTATCTGTTTGGTGGCCAATGTTAAAGACCAGTTAAACAACAGGGCCATCAAAAGCAGCTGAACCACCACAGATTTATTCTGCTTTTGCTCTACACTTAAATATTGAAGCACCAAATTGCTGCTTTGTGCAGCATTTCAACCAACTGTACAGTCTCTACGTAGTTTGTGCTTTTAGGACAAGAAAAAAAACCAAGACTTTACTTTTCTTTAAAGATATTGTTAAGCAGTGGTGACATCAATAACTAAAAGCTTAGTTGTACTAACTCTAAAGCATTTAGCTTTAGGGTTAGTAAACATTAGTTCTGATAATGTTGCTCGAATGTAATTAGCAGAAGCTAATGCTAAAGCTCTAAACCAAATTTAAATTTTATCTACGTTGAAAGACTACAACCCTCAAGCGCCAATTAAATTTTTAAATTATTTAAATGCTGTATAATGCTAGGGCTGAAACGATTCCTCGAATGGTTCGAGTACCTCGATTACTAAAATTCCTCGAGGAAAATTTACCTGCCTCGAAGCTTCGTTAATTTATGTTTTATTAGTTAGCGCACCGTGTTCCGGCCGGGACTTAATTTGCGTTGCGCGGAGCTCTCACTTCCGCCTCTGAGTTGTTGACAAAAGCTAAGTCTCAGCGGCATAAAGTCCAATCTTCAAGATTGGCCCGTGGGGATTTTATTGATTGATGATAATGCCCGACTTTTTATCGTTTTTGGGGAACCAATAAGCATCCTTAAAATGACTGGGGGAATGCCTGGAGTACGGCAGCATTTCTCCTCCGGGGCTGCTGGTTGAAAGCGAACGGCGGGAAGAGCGCTGAGGTGAGCGGATAGCCTGAACAGGGCGGGCGGCTGAGTAGCTGATGCTTACCGTGTAAATGTAGCTTTACCGACGAACCGCACAATAAATTTCATATCCCGGTCTGAAGAAACGGGTGGCAGAGCGCATCGTACATGGCTGGTAGATGAGTTTCTGAGTGTGACCAGTGAAGGTGTCGTAAATATCCCGTATTGCTTCTAGGGCTGTTGTAAACGAATATTTTAGTAATCGAGTAATCTATCGATTATTCTTACGATTAATCGAGTAATCGGATAAAAAAAAATTATAAAATGAAATATTGGTAAATCTGGCATAATATCGGTGTTACTATCAGATATCAATATCAGTCCAATTTTTCATATTTGAGCATCCCCAACAGTTGCTTTTTTGTAGTTTAGAAAACTAACCTGTAACAATAATAGCTCACTTTCTAAGTTAACCAAAAGAAAAGTTATAGAAAAATCTGAAATTATATTGAATTTAATAACAAAGAGGCAGGCTCACAAATATGCTTATAAAAATGTCTACAATCCAGCTTTTAGTTTATGTATTCATCTTCAGTGAGTTTAATAGATTAATTAAACTCACCTTGCCACCTAACCTGTCACGCTTTGGGTTTGAAAATACGGGAAATGCCGCCTGGAGTGGGAGGAGAGGGCGAATGAACGAACATGGGGTGGAGGGGAGGAAATAGACCAGCGGACTGACGAACCGTTAGACCGGGGGACGAACACGGGGGGAAGCAATACGGGATATTTACGACACCTTCACTGGTCACACTCAGAAACTCATCTACCAGCCATGTACGATGCGCTCCGCCACCCGTTTCTTCAGACCGGGATATGAAATTTATTGTGCGGTTCGTCGGTAAAGCTACATTTACACGGTAAGCATCAGCTACTCAGCCGCCCGCCCTGCTCAGTCTACCGCTCACCTCAGCGCTCTTCCCGCCGTTCGCTTTCAACCAGCAGCCCCGGAGGAGAAATGCTGCCGTACTCCAGGCATTTCCCCAGTCATTTTAAGGTCGGGCATTATCATCAATAAATAAAATCCCCACGGGCCAATCTTGAAGATTGGACTTTATGCCGCTGAGACTTAGCTTTTGTCAACAACTCAGAGGCGGAAGTGAGAGCTCCGCGCAACGCAAATGAAGTCCCGGCCGGAACACGGTGCGCTAACTAATAAAACATAAATTAACGAAGCTTCGAGGCAGGTAAATTTTCCTCGAGGAATTTTAGTAATCGAGGTACTTGAATCATTCGAGGAATCGTTTCAGCCCTAATTGCTTCCCCCCGTGTTCGTCCCCCGGTCTAACGGTTCGTCAGTCCGCTGGTCTATTTCCTCCCCTCCACCCCATCTTACGTTCGTTCATTCGCCCTCTCCTCCCACTCCAGGCGGCATTTCCCGTATTTTCAAACCCAAAGCGTGACAGGTTAGGTGGCAAGGTGAGTTTAATTAATCTATTAAACTCACTGAAGATGAATACATAAACTAAAAGCTGGATTGTAGACATTTTTTATAAGCATATTTGTGAGCCTGCCTCTTTGTTATTAAATTCAATATAATTTCAGATTTTTCTATAACTTTTCTTCTGGTTAACTTAGAAAGTGAGCTATTATTGTTACAGGTTAGTTTTCTAAACTACAAAAAAGCAACTGTTAGGGATGCTCAAATATGAAAAATTGGACTGATATTGATATCTGATAGTAACACCGGTATTATGCCAGATTTACCAATATTTCATTTTATAATTTTTTTTATCCGATTACTCGATTAATCGTAAGAATAATCGATAGATTACTCGATTACTAAAATATTCGTTTACAACAGCCCTATATAATGCCCTCAAATATTGTACTAAATGGTTCTCTATTGTGTTTTATTTTATTCCTGTACATTTCTTGTTTTAAATAAAGTTATTGGGAAAAAAAGGCGAGACTACACAAGGAGAGAAAGGATGACTATTCTCTACATCTATTTGTCCATCTAGTGGTGGCAGTAATGCATTGAAAGCAGTCTGGAAACAGCCATTAAATCAAAAGAAGAAGAGAGGGAAAGGAACTGATGCATAAACAGTCTACACTCACGTCAAAAGAGCATGAATATAAAAGTCTAACTATTTGAAGAATAGTCGATATCTAAACCTTTAACACCAAGTTTACAAAAAGCCAATTAAAATAGCTCTTTAGAAATCATAGAGAGAAAACTAAGTTAAGGGAAGATAAAGATGCACTAAATATTTTCAAAATTAGCACAAGTGCTAAACTTATCAAAGCAATAAGCATATTAGTGGGAGTGAACTCACCACTGTCGTTAAGGATGTAGAATCAGCTCCTGCCAATCTGTGATGGTGTGGGAAGCGGAGAGAAGACAGTGTTACATGAGTGGACTCGGACAAAATGAAGGGCACTTTGAGAAACTGGAAAGTTTGGGTCCCTGGGAAGTAAACACAGAGAAATGAGGGCAGTTTAAATTTTTGCACAATAATAATCCACTGTTTTGTCCTGGTTTGCTCACTGGAATCTGTTGTGCAACAACGTAGCAGTGACTCCAGTGATTTTAAACGTTAACCGGCTTATTCAGGTGATTAGGAAATAATCCAAATTTTCTTCATTAAACAGATCAAGGTTTCAAACAGTTTTTAGCCTGTGAAGCTTGCTCCTTGATTTGCTTTGAGTTTAGGAAAAATTAAAGGTTAACAGGAAATGCAGAAACAATAACAGTTTTGTAAAACTTTTGTTTTCTACTGGATTCTGTTCAAAGCAGTTAGGACCATAAAAAGTCCAGACAAACTAAGCCAGTAAACGCGCTCTGCTAGGTCAGTGCTGTGCATTCACTGAACCTTTAATAATTACAGTATTTTTAACAAACAGTTGCAGGTTGATGGAGCTGGAGCTCCTGACCTGAAGCACCACAAGCATCGTGTTGCTGTTTCGTGATGGACTGACCACATAATTGCTTAAATAAGCAGACACACAGACATGAGCTCCTAATAAAGAGCTTGTTGTGTCTGCTGATGCTCATCCTCCATGCGTGTGCACCGTCAGCCACGTCCATCAGCCCACACCTGACATTCCTACAACCGAGTTTTTAAAAGGCCTCCTTCTTATTTTTGCTGCTACTGTCAGATTTCTACCATGTTGACAGCGCTGGAGGGGAAGAGCAGCTTCAGGCCGAGGAGTGTTGACAGCCTTGGTGTAAGCCTAACTGCTCCCGCCGCTGTTGGTGGGCTTACAGGTGGGAGGTAAAGGCTGCTGTTAGGAGCTCAGGCCTATTTCAATTTGAATGAGATCAATGGAGCTCGAACACAGACTCTTCTCTGTTTTTTTAATACCTGTACTTCAGTCCAGCACCAAGCAAGATAAGAAAGCACACTCTCCCAAGCTTTGACAATCAAATTAGATTTCTGGGATGTATCACACCGCTCCCCGGGCATAGGTCTGCTAATCCAATCATGGAGTGCAAAGACTCTCTCCCCACTCCAAGATAACATGCACAAAATGAAATGTTTTATATGAGCCGGATGTCTGAATGAAGCAATCACACAAAGACTCCCTGATCCTGTTTGCTACAATCACTTCCCAGTTACACCATCTTTTTTTTTTTTTTTACAACTTTTCCTTTTCAATTGTGTCCAGGTAATAGTTTTTATTCATTATGGTGTTAAAAAAAAATCAAGGAACATGCAAAACATGAAAGAAATTGTGGGACAAGGTTGCTGAGCACTTGGCCAAAAGTTACTGAAAAGCAACGTTGTTACATTTGGAGCATAAAACATGTGCAGGTTAGAGAACATGTTAGAGAGGAGCTGACAGACAGGCGAAGAGGAGCAAAGAGGATTACAAAGATTAAATACCACTTCTTAAAATGCAGTTAACTCGGAGTCCTACAAAGGTATTTGAGAAAGTATTAGCTTACTGGTGTGCATACATCAATGTACATCTAAATAAATTAAAATTTGTGTTCCAATGAGTTTGTCAGATTACAAGTCACAATCTTTATGCAGGTATCAAACATACTTTTCATTAAATCCACATTTCTGTTTTAAGATTAGTTTTCATTGGTTTGATGTAATATTAGAATATCTTAAATATTGTGTTTTCATTAGCTGTCAACAGAAAATCATATTAACAATAAGGGTTTGAAAACATTAGTTCACTATGAGCATTTAAAACATATTCTACTTTATTGAGATCCATCTGCTCGTAGTATTCCAGCTTCATTATTCATATTTAACTCGCAAAATATAAAATGTTCAGGATATATTTTACATTAAAGGTATGATGGATTATGTTCATGCATTTGGCAGAAGCTTTTAACCAAGGCGACTTACACATGCGGACATAACGATACAGTTAAAAGCCAATACCTTTTTTGTGTGATAAAATCTGACATTTTCACTGGGACTTTTGAGAGCCACTGCAGCAGCAGTGAATGGAAGCAGCAGAAAGTCGCTCTTCCTACCCGTAATCAGCCTGAGTTTGAGATGTTTTAGCTACACTGAAGCAGCTGTCATATTCTTACTCTGAGGACTCTATTCCACCTTCTAAAAGACGTCAGCTCAAACTAATGAGACACCACCGTCTCCTCCACTCTCCAGCTGCATGCACGCAGACTTGGCAGATTTTTTACACTGGATGCCCTTCCTGATTCAACCCCCATGATCATCTCTGGGAAGGAACCGCATACTTGTGGAGTAAGAAGGTGAAGGTAAAATACTGACAACACTGTAAACACACTCCATCTCATTTGGCTCACACACAGAGAAAAAAAAAATCATCTATTGCACCCAATTACTGCTTTTACTTAAAAAAAATACAAAAATCTCACGTACATTTTCTGCATGTGTCTAGGCATCAATCCACCATATTCCCATAAAGTCTTTCAAGAAATGGGTTTCTGGTTCTACAATCTGACATTTAAGGTTTAACCAAAGAGGCCAACTCTTCTGAATCCCAAGCAAATCAATTTTTGATATTTTCTCAGGTTCATGGAGCTGAATAAGGTTCTTAGCACGTATTTTTCTTTTTAATTCAAAGGAGATCAATAAAAAGCGCTATGAAGCACTTGTCCAGTTGCTTTGACAAAACAAAAGGACTTCAGAAGTGGTCTAACTTCTCGCCATGCAGCTGACTGCCCCGTGCAATAAAGAAGCAGGAATTAATTCTGCTAAGAGATGATTGATTAAAGGACGAACACTGGATTAAAATCAATAGCTGCACTGCAGTGCTCAAGTTGAATTTTATTGTTTTAACTATGTTCACTGCCCCCCAGCTACAGTTTGGGATTGATTTATCGAGTAGCCTTTTGTGCACTGAAGGCAGATTTTTAAGCAAAGGAAATATTCATGAACGTTTCTCAGGCGGCTCGTCTGAGGTAAAGAAACAATAAGAAAACTACTACTGGTTGCTGAGTCCTGCGCGGCGCTTTATGACAGCATCCGTTGTGGCAGCTCAGAGTTGTAGGAGATGTTTTTCACCACCCTCAGCACGGCATCGCTTTAATGGCCAACATGGGAATACCGCCAGCCGGTTTAAAAGTTCAGACTGAAATACGGAGTTGTAATTTTTTTTTTCTCTTTTTTAACTTGAGTCAAAAGTGACACTTTAAAAACAAGTAGAAGTTTGCATGATAATGTGGCGTGACATAAGCAGGAGGCAGAATGTGAGGAGCAGACAGAGTTAAGAATCAAAGGGAAAGTTTGGCAGGAAGCGGAGGAGAACGTCGACTTTTGATACCACATCTGGAGAAGTGAAGCGAAACAGGAGAAAAATACAGCACTGAGATGGTATTCCTAACAAAGAAAGAGAAGCTCTGCTCAGGTAGCGCCGCGGTAAAAATAGGGGGGGGAGAAAACACACTTTGAGGTTTTTTCCTCCCCTGAAAGCTGCAGAGATGAGTGCAGCATCGGAAAAAGTTCATTGTATTGTTTTTCTTTTATTGTGCCACACAATGACAGAGGATAAAACTGATGAAGCACAGTAACACTGGTCCTGTATGTAATTAGTGCGTATTGACAGCTGTACAGCGGCCATTAGAAGCTGTAGAGCAGCTCTGTGTCACCAGGAATTAATGCTCAGGGCTGTAAAGCTGCCTGTTACTGCCATGCTTTACTACAAAGCCTTACTGCAGGCGGCTGCCTGGCCGAGCGACACTTCATAGTGATCTGCTTCCTACATGAAACAATGCCTTCCAGAAACGGATACAAACACTCAGAATTAAGCATCTGTGTTCAGACGCAGACCAGCTGAACGTGGAGTCCTCAGAAAAGGAGAGATAACAGCAACAGTAGCTGTGTTTCCATTGGCCATAGGATGCGCAAATTGAAATTACAATATAAATGCTAAAAGCAGAAAGAACAGGAGCTTCTTAAAGAGACAGAGGCCACATTGAGGCATCAAATTGTGACATTTGAAATCACAATTTTTATAACAACTGAAGGTAACATAGTTACTTGATTGTGCTACAAAATGCCATTATGTGTCTGTAAGTCCATAATACCTTTAATCATGTGTTACCGGCTGAAGCTAATGTGGTAATTCTGTTCAATATGTAAAGTTGTGATATGGAAAATATAAGACACACACAATCAACTTCCATCTTACATTTTTCTATGAAAATAAAAATACATAACTTTGCTTTTAACTATTTTATTAGCTTTTACAACTTTATTGAATATGTCAGCATTTTAGCTTTTAATTGTAGTCATTGTTTTCACAGAACAACAATATTTTATCTCTTTCACAAAACATAACTACAAAACTGAAAATGGTGAAATGCTCCTTTAATGCTGTATCTTCACTAAGCTTCACACACAGGAAGCCATTACTTGCTCACCAAATGTCATGAAATTATGTTTTTTTTTTTCAATAACTCATAAAGAAATGTTCATTTTACAAACAACCACACAAAGGACCAAAATTAAAGTCTTTTGTGTGAGAACTGTTTCGAAAAGTGCAAAATACAATAAGTTCAAAGTGAATTCAGAGATCCTTCAGCTTTTTCTCAGCTAGCTTAGCACACATGCGGAAAGTCCGTTAGCATTAGCATTAATTAGCCTCCAGAAATATGCCCCCTTTTCTCCACAGTACCAATCACAAAATGCATAAAATGACTCACAAGTTGACTCTTCAACTCTTAAAGGACACCAACACATATGCATCAAAATACAGTTTTACTAACCTGTGACTTAGAAAAGATCAGACACACACTGAACCTCCATTAGCATCTAACAGGAAGGTTTATTCTTCTTCTGTATGCCCAACCTTCTCTATGATACCAATACGACAGGCGCTCCTAGTGGTTGTATGTAGAATCGCACCGAATAAGTAAACACTAAAGAAGTTATAACAAAGAAAGGAGGATAGAAAAATAAAAATAATGTTGGGCTACCTGTTAACAGGTGCCACCTGTCAGAGATGACTCTTTTAAATCTGGTGTTGTCCTACAACCTAAACATCTGCACTGTGAAAGTCAGACAAACTCTTCTCTCTGATCATTTGCTTGTATTGTTTACAACTGGGATGTCTAGGAGGAGGGAATGCTATGGATCTTGCAACATATAATGTGCAAGATCCAAACTATATTGAATATGTCAATATAGTTGACATATATTATCTAAAATACCCATTCTTTCATTTTAATTCTATTCAGGGTGGAGGAGCTCACAGATCCTTAACATGTACTTGATATCTTGAACTCTGCTTATCCACTAAACACCAAATTCTTGAATCCCCCTCAGCTCAGACTGAGTGAAAATACTCCCTCTCTGACGTCAGTGGAGACGCACAGAGAGGAGATAGAAATCAGATACTGTTCAAATACCTAAACGTTACTAAAGCATGTAAAATCACTTATTAATCAAGACCAACAGTTTAATACTGTAGCTCATTCTTTAATGTCTGTTATGCTACCTATCTTGCTGAATCCATGCTCTGTGTGAAAAGTTTCAGAAGTTTTTTATGGATAAAATCTCTGAGGTGAGGCTGACTCCGGTCCGGGTGTCTCACACCCCTCTGGATCCCCTTCATGCTTCTGCTGCCTTGAAAACTTTGAACCGTTGACACTTTGAAGCACATTGTTCATCTAATGAGACTTTCTAACTCACCCACGGACATTATTCCCTCTCTTCTGTTTAAGGACATTTTTCACACTATGGATCCAACCATTGTAAATCTGCTGCCTTTCATCAGGCTGTGCACCAGCAGCCACTCTTGGAAAAAAAAAAAGGTATTGACCCAGGAGTGTTTTCAAACTATAGACCATTATCTAAAATACCCATTCTGTCAAAGATTTTAGAGAAAGTTTTTTTGATTCCTTCAGTCTCTTTGAGAGCCAACAGCATGTCTGGTTTCAGTCTGGTTTCAGATCACAGAGACTGTCTCTAAAAGACCTGACCTTTTAACTGCTGATTCATCAGACTCTGATGTTTTAGCGTTTGTTGATCTATCTCAATCATATTTGACTGTCAGGAGTATGTTTTATATTCGGTAGTGGAGAAACTGATCTTCATTCATGGCCTGTAACTATGTGAGCTGCAAGGTTTCTCTTAAATTCTATAAAAAATAAAAGTGAAACAACTTTTCGCAGTGCCTGTACCAAAACTGTGGTTTTCTTCTCTGTAAAGATGGTTGATACTGCTGAATCTTTTACATCAATGCTTAAAACTCATTTTTAATGTTTGTCTTCTAATAATACTGGGCTTATCGATCTGAACATCCATACTATCAATACCAAGTGTAATGGGATTAATACTTTTGTTTGCAGTTTCTTCTTTATATGTTCAGCAAATTACTAAAATTTTCTCAGAGTTTATGCCAGCGCATATGTAGAATTTAAAATGTCAAATACCAAGAGCCTACATTTTAAATCTTAGAGCAGGATTTCAAATCTTTGTCATGTTTACACTCAAATTTAATCTATTATTATCTTCAGAAAGCAGCTGAAAACTGAAACTCAGAAATATGCACCTATATATACAGGTGCTGGTCATAAAATTAGAATATTGTGATAAAGTTCATTATTTTCCATAATGTCATGATAAAAATTAAATTGTCATATATTTTAGATTCATTGCACACCAACTGAAATATTTCAGGTCTTTTA